>NW_008704083.1:6151340-6282278 GCF_000326865.2 Helobdella robusta
TGGTGTTATATGTTTGTAGTTCGTTTTTTCGATTTTTCTCACTAAAGTTTTTTGGTGAACGTTTAGTTTATTAAAATTCAATATATATATATATATATATATATATATATATATATATATATATATATATATATATATATATATAGTAGTGTTTTTAGAAATGTACACATGGATGTTTATATGTAAGTAGGCATGTGTACGTATAGGTTGGTTCACATTGGTTTCTACGTTGTGACGGTACTTTGATGTGCTATCTTGCAGGGTGCATTAGTTGAGTTGTGCGCGATGAAACGTACCTTTGATGTGGCAAATTTCTAAGCGTTATTTCATTATCGAGTAAGATAATTTGAAATAACTTTTTTCGAGTTTATAACCGAAAATGGTGTCAATTTCGAGGATGCACCAGAATCATGTGTCAATGAAATTTTGTTACTAATATTGTGAGTAAGATGGTGGAGATTTGAAAGTATTATCACGCCAATCAACACATAAAACTACTGCATCAACCCAAATGCAGAAAGATAGAAATAAAAATTAAAATAAGGTCTTTTGCCAGGTTCCTGCATGCATGTTAGGGTTATTTTTCTTTTTTCGTTTGTGTGTTTAATAGTTTTTTTTTATGTGATTACGTTTTGGTTTTGTCTGATTTTTGGAATAAAAATAATTTTTATACAACTTTTTTATGGCTAAAAATATTGGATATGATTTCAATTATCAGCTTTAATTTTTTTGCAACTATTTCGTTCATGTGAAATGTTTTGTACTGAAATGACGAAACACTCTATACTCATTAGTTCTGAAAAAATAGTGAACAAAAAAAGGGCATAAACAGTTAACGACTGCGCAGGACATAGGCAAGCAAATGCGTACGCGCATGCATGCCTGACTGCACAGTTATGGGAATGAATTGTTCCAATGTCATCATCCTGGATGCAGTTAAAGAGGAGTAGGATGAAGTGATGTGTGCATAAAGAAAGGATTGTGCATGGCTATTTAATGGGACCATTCATTGTTCCTACGCTCAACTGGTTACAAATGATTGAGTCGTGACGGGGTCTCGTTAACTAGGAATTTTTTTAATGTTTATTAATAATTTTTTTATTACTTTGGTAGAATTTCTGCAAATTTTTTCAAATTTTTAACTTTTTGAATATTATTATGTTATATAAAACTACCAGATTTAGTAAAATTTAAAAAAGTTAGATGAAAATCAAAAATTAATGAAACAGTACGAAACACGCGAAAATTAATTTGGACAGAAAAACAACCAAACATTTTTTTGAAAGTCGAAGATAGCGCCTCAGCCAGCCAGCAAGTGTTTGTTCTGTCTGTTACAATTCCAACACCGATGTTTTTATATTTCAACAAAGTCTTTCTTGAGTAGACAGAACTAAAAAGTTTGTTGTAGAAACTTCTGAACAATTTAAATATTTTATCATCTACATTATTTTTTAAAATAACACCACCACTTTCACACACGACATTAATTGGAACCTCTTAAAAATATTTTGTAGTAATTAAAAATTTTTTTTTTAAATAATGTTTTAACTATGTTGATGTTAACAAAAATAAATATAAATATAGATAAATATTAGCATGAATGACTATTAAGAATGAAATAAATATAATTTACTTTGAAAATCTCAGCTTATTTTTAGTCTGGTAGTAAAAAACCAAATGGATGGAGGATAACTAACAACAGAAGGCCACTGACAGAAGAACGTAGGAGGCAGACAGACTCCCTACATCTGAATTGAAGAAAAACATCAAAGAGCGTTGTAAAGATACAAATTGACATAAAACATGCGTAGAAAACCTGGAAACTCATCATAGCGCCTGCCTGCATTAGAGCAGATTTCTTATCTTTGCCGCGCATGTCTCCAAATTATTGTTACCATCCTGACATCTTTCCTCATTGTTTATGCAATTGTTTGTTCTTGCAAACTCTATCAAAATTGCATCTTTCCGCATGTTGATTGGGCAACCAAGAAGAGTATTTAAGATGAGATAATAACAAAAGTAAGGTTTTTAATCGCCGATTTCGGGTTTTCAATGAAAAATTTAACACGCCAGAAATAAAGTATATTCGTGTTGGATGAAAAAATATTGCTAAAGTTCATCATTGTTGTTATACATACACAATTACATTAACACGTGTGGGTTGGTGCACTTGTCACACAGACGCACATAAACTGGAGAAGCATTTAATTTATCTGCTTGAAGAATGTCAAGACTATTTTTCAATACACCTCGAAATGTCACAAGATGTTTCTAGGAGTTCCTTTGAAATGTTTCGTTCGTTTGTACTGCGCATTAAAAATATCAACCGTGTTGTTGTTGCGTCACTACAAGATGCCTCGTTGCGTCACTACGAAATGTTTACTTGTTGCATGTTATTAAGGGCTGATGTGAAGTTATATGCCGCAAGAATGTTAGGTAACTAATTCCTTGCTGCATTTTTGCGTAATGTTCTTTACAACATGCAATGTTTCTTTGTTGCTTTTTTTTACGACCAGAGCATAAAATTTGCAAATCAACAACACAAGCTCTGTAGCAGAACTCATTAGGGAGAGGTGGGCAAGCATAATGGCAACTTTCTTTTATTGCCACCGTTTCACGTGCCTTATGAATTGCAGTTTATATTCAATTAATCGTCTCCTCGCCAGGCTAATTTTTACATCATGTGAATGCTTAGTTTCGGAAAATATTGTTTGGATAGTTGATTCTTGCAAAATTTAAGTCTGCTCCAGATTTCGTTGATGTTTGTTAGTCAAGTCGATGGAGGTGAAAATGAAAATAATATAATGAAAATAATCGTTGGCATTAAAAAAATAACGATAATTATTTTGTAGTAAAATAGAAATCGCACACAAACATCGTTAGTAAAAATAGTATTATTTGTTTTCAAATTAAGTGGTCATAAAAATTGGTATTATTATTACTGTTATCACTGTTGATGTTGTTATAATAATGATAATAATAATTATTGTTGTTGTTTTTATTTTAATTAAGTAAGATAAATTACAAATTGAGAAACTTCTATCAAGTTCGGAGTAATGATTTCAAATATAGCAGATTACAAAATGTTATATATTTTATTTCTCAATAAGCTGATTGGTTGGTCAGTTGGGCGATCAATCAGTAATTGGTTCGTCAGTTGATTGATTGATTGGTCAGTTGATTGGTCAGCTATTTAATTGGTTGGTCAATCATTTGATTGCTTGATTGGTTGATTGGTTTGTCAGTTGATTAGTTGGTCATTTGATTAGTTGGTCAGTTGATTTGTTGGACAGTTGACTGGTCGGTCTCTTGATTGGTTGATCAGTTGATTGGTTAGTCATTTGATTGGTTGTTCAGTTAAATGGTTGGTCAGTTGATTAGTTGGTCAGTTGATTGTTATAAAAAGAAGTTCATTAAGAAAGGATGTAAAAGCGGATGGAGGAGGAGTACGTGCTCGTAACAGATGTATTCTTAATTCTCCATTGTCTTGTCACATTTGCTTCATTTTACAATTATTTTTCTACCATTCTATTTTGAAGTCAAAATTTTTCAAATGAAACTCAAGTTAATTCAATTAATTTCATGCAAGTTAAACGTAAAACCAAATTACATCAAATAGCATTGATTAAATATATTAGAAAATTATTTTATTTTTAATTCAAATTTCATCTAAACCTAATCAACCGCTAAACTAAATTTAAACTACTGCGAATATATTATAATAAAAAACTTTTTTTTCTATTTTCTGCAAACACACGTAGCTTTCTAGATTTCTTAGTGTTATAAACTACTGCAATACATTACAATTCTAGGCATTTGTGTTTGCCCATTCCTTTTCATTTTAACGAGCAAGCTGAACTTTTCATCCTAAAACATTTTTTAATTAAATTAAAATTTTAATTTTTCTAATATTGATTACTTTTTAGTATTTAAAAGCCGCTTACCAAAAATGTCTTAATGTAATTTTTTTTAAATTTACGATGGCTTCAACAAGGAGAGAAGGCAGCAGTTTTAACCATCTTTTGAACATCATGCACATAAACTACAGCCTGCCTGGCTTATATAAATACCATTTAAATGTTTTGGTATTCATATTTTTCTACTTATTTGTATTGATCACGTTGGTGTAACAAAGCAAAAACCACTTGTTTATAAGTACAATATATTCCAAAATAATTTTCGTTAGTTATATTAACATTTTATTGTTAATTTTCATTAAAATTCAGCATGTCAGATGCAGGCATAAAAAGTTTCTAAGAGATTTCTAGCTCTCCAAATGTAATTTCTATCCCAACCAGCAAATATTTTTCGCATGTCATCATAAACAATTTTTGTTTGCTAGAATTTACAGGATCCTGTTGTAGAATATATACACAAGATCGTCTTGAACATTTATAAATTATTAATTTTTTCATTAATCAAGATAAATATTAATTAATCAATTTTATGTATCAGTTATGTAAATTCGATAAAATAAAATTTACTCACATGCATTCAACAGAACAAACACACACGCGTTGCAATGAACGATCCGTATGACGTCAGGTTGTTGATGTTTGCATGCGAAACAAATCTTTCAAGAAAATGTTAACACGGCTTGCCTAATTAGGAGTGCAAATAACTTGATAATGAATCCCGAAAGAAAACATTGCAACATATACGAACCAGCTAGCTGAGAATTAAGTACAAATTGTTTAAGCCCACACAAACTTGAGACATGATCATACAAAACAGAACAGCTTTTCAATCAGCATGCATACAGATCTATTTGTTCATTCTTTTACATGTAAGATCTTGATTAAGCAAACAATTAAACAAGCAAACATACAACCAAACAAACAAACAGAAGAACAAATAGACATTGTCTCACCCATATAATTGAATAACGTTAATTATAATAATTGGTTAGTTTTATTTATAGAATGCTTCAGCTACTGTACATGTATAAGAATTAAAATGTTACACTAAAATGTTGTTCTAATTAATAATATCACACGAAGAAGAAAATGAAACATTGAAAACGGTAAAAAAAACATGTAAAATATATTGAAACGCAACAAAGGGTAGTTTTTTGGAGGTTAAATTATTGCTTTTTAATGCGCATTCACCAGAGGCATGCAGCAGACTGATGCCAAGGAAGAATGCTTAGAATTGTGCAGAACAAATATTCAGGAAACTGCAGCATGATTCATTCTCCTTATTTGTTAAATAATTTCAACGCTGTCCAGTAACATTTTTATAATATCGTTTGTTGCTATAGGATTTGTTATTAAAGCATCTGTTAAAACACTTTAAAATATATCATCACATCAATGAAACATAGGAAGTTTATTTGCGGCATCATTCGAGTGAAAGATATGGCAAAGAGGCCAGCACAAAATGATCAACCACACCAAGTAGTATTGACTAAAACAATCTACCCGCGAATGCTCATTGCTCGTACACGAAAGTGCGTCTGTGAACGCGTGTGTAAACGTGTGCGTGTGCACTTGAATGAATGCTTGTACATGTGTGCGCGTATGTATGTGTGCGTGTGTGTATCTGTGTGTGCACGTGCATAGCATAAAATATATCTGCATAAGTTTCCATTAGAACAAAACTTGAAATAAAGCCATCCAGTCATGAAGCATTGAATGCAATTACACGTCCATTAAAACTCCTGCAATGATGGTGATGATGGTGATGATGGTTATGACGGTGATGATGAAGATGATGGTGGTGGTACTGGTAATGAGGAAGATAATGTAGACGATGAAGATTGTTGTAGTGGGGTTATTGCAAAGACAATGATGATTATGATATGATTCTATTGATAGAAATCACTTTGTACTGTAAACTTTTGAAGAAGTAAAAATTGTAATAAAGTTTTGAAAATTGAAACTTATATTGTTGACTGAATATAGAATAAATGTTTTTTTAAATTCATGACCGGCGAATAAACATCCACTCCATTAAAAAAAACAGTTATCGGCATTTAAATATCATTTAAAACATTATGATCAAATAATCATTATCTTTAAAAACTGATATTTTTTTCATAAAATATGACAAAATGAATAACATCTTTTTAAAAAATTCAATGAAGATATAAAAAAATTGAAAATTTATATTTTAACAAAACAACTTCAAGACAATCACCTTATCACACTTCATCAAAATATAGTGATTGTGATAGGAACATCAACAACATAAACAAAGTTTATGTTAAGTTTATATTTTAACAAAACAACTTCAAGACAATCACCTTATCACACTTCATCAAAATATAGTGATTGTGATAGGAACATCAACAACATAAACAAAGTTAATATTAGCGACAACATCAAAAGTCCAAGCAACAACGTTAACAGATTTTTCTGCACCAACGAACATTCAACAACAACTAAAATAATCAGCAACAATAACGGTTGAGTTGTTCAACAACAAACAACAACTAACAACAACAACAACGACGACAACAACAAACAATAACAACAGTAACATCAACAACGACAACAACAATTGAGCTAGCGGGAACAAGAGGAGCCAGTCAAAGGCGAGAAACAATAAGAAAACTAAATTGGCAGGAAGTTTGTGCAGGTTGAAATGGATTGAGACTTGGTTTGCTTAGCCATCAAGTGAAACCAGATGTCACTAGATATTTCTTCTCTGTAACTCCAAAGTAATTATTAACATAGGTACTGCACGTCCGTTTTTATGTTAAGATTTTTTTTAGAAACGCGTCGATCAATCGCACATTCAGCGAGACCAAACGTAAAGGTTTAACATACACGAGCGTTTGTATGATCGCTTGCCTCTGATTTAATGCGTACGTATTTGTTTTTTAATTGCAAATGCTGTTTGTATGCGTTTTTACATAACTTTTATTCAGGCTTCCAATGTATGATCGCAAATACAACATGTTTCTGTAACATTGATACTTTTTTAATGTAAAAGTACTGATTTATGGTTGGTTCATGCTTATATTACACGCCAGGTTGCACGTTTATAAAACGAACCAAATCAAATAATTCGAAAAGATTTTCTAAAACATCAAACTGTGTTTTTGAACTAATTTTTATGATTGAAAATATAAAAAAATGACGAATGATTTTAATAAATCAAATATTTGTTCGTCACGAAGCAAAATTCATTGAATGTGATCAATTAAAGGATGCTTGTCAGTACCTTCCCCATTAATCATCTTCCACTTCTACTTGCTTAGCACACTTTTTGCATTTGTGTTAGTTTTAAAATATCAGATTAAATAACTCACCTCAATTCACAAAACATATTTGTATTTTATCTCAACAAACATAACCAAATAAATTTTTTATTTATAATTCAAATTTTTGTAACAACTTGACATAAATATTGCTCATTATAGATTACATTTTATTTTTTGTATTAATAAACGTTTTTCTGTTTCCAAACTTAAAATCTGAATGTTTGCGTCAAGCAAACAGAATCTTTTTTGCATATTGTTCCAACATTCATTAAATCCAACTGAAGTTTTCTGTTTTTATAGATTTCAATAACTACGTGATTTGTTAAAAGGATTGAAGTCTGAGTCGGAAAAAAATTTATACAAACCAATCATATAAAATTAGAATAAAATACATGCAAAATATAATTTGAACACTATCTGATGTCACGCACAAAATCAAATAATTATAACAGCACGCTGAACATCATTGGAACGGAATCCAATTATCTACCTGCTGCCTTGCCTGTTTATGTTGTATGGAAACTTTGAAGCAAAATATGGATTGAATGTGCTCTTTATGATTCATCATTTTAACAATTTTAATAAGTCACTTGGAAATAAAAGCAATCGAAAAAATAAAATGCCCCCATATAAAAAAAATCATATGTCTATATTTTTGATGCTTTGGTAAGAACACATGAACTTGTTTTGAAAGTAGACGTTTAACAGAAGAAGTTTGAACGGCATGAAGAAGTGTGGGCATTGTTGTGCCAGAACGTGCAGGACAATTAAAAGAGATTTCGCTGGGTCTTCTGTTTTTCAACGAATGAAAAAACGAAGACGTGATGTTCTTCTCGAAAAAATAAAAATGTCGAAACATCGGGATGTGTCCTTAAATATTTTTATATGCAAATTGTCATTTTTTATTTCAAGGAAACGCACCACGTTTAGTACTGACTTAAGCTTAAAAGATTAATAAATAATAAAAAATGCTAAAAAAACTTTTCAGGTTACTAATGCCGCTTTCAAAGGCAAAAACAAAATCACAAGAGCACAAACCCCAAAGCATAAAAAGATGCACAGCAACTAACTCAGGAACTAACAGGTACTCGCACACTTACACGTGAGCATACACATATATACAAACACAAACAAACGTACAAATACACACTTGCAAACAAACACACACGTACGCACAGTTGCAAAAATGTGCAGCAAGCGAACGTAGAGAGACGTTCAGGCAAACTGTTTCATCTGCAATTTTTGTTTACGTCATTGGTCGGCTCAGTCGGACTGACTGGTCGACTGGCTGAGTGTATGTTTGCATGTATTTCTATATGTAAGTATGTATATGTGTATGCTTGTATGTATGCATGTATTTTAGTTGAACGATTAGCAAGAATGATTGGCTCCCAGTTGTTCGTACAAAAATTTATATTTAAGGTTTGTATTTATGTTTATATGCATGATTGAGTGTGCTGTGGGCCTGCTTGCTTGTTTGTATGTGTCTGTGTATGTTTGATTGTGTTTTCACTGTTTTGTATGTTTGACTGCACGGTTATAAGTATGTGTGTTAGTTTTTTTTAAATTGAGCAATATATTTTGGATGTTTCTGTCGACTTGATTTTTCAGCATATAATCACTGCACCAGATACTTGCTTGCAAGTGTGAATATCCGGTTACTTAGTAACTTTTATGAGCTAATTTTGTTTCAATAAATTTAAAAAAAGTTGTTTTATCGTAAAAACCAAATTTTTAATAACATAACTACAAGAAACGTTTACGTTGCAAAACGCAAAACAAAAATTTAGAATTTTGCTTATGAACGATCAAAAGATCGTTCATAAGCAAAAATATAACATTGTTAAGTGGGATAAGGAAGATTTGACTGAACTCATGTATATGCAAAGCATAAAGATGGAAACAAAAAACAAAATGTTTGAATAGAATGAAATCAAATTTTGTATGCAGAAAGCAAAATGTCTGCTGATGGCATGAGACTTGTATACTTTTAAACCGTGCACAACACAAGCGTTTGTTCAGTGTTGTTTATAGTTAGTGTGGCAGAAATCGTTTGTACGTGTCTGCGTGGAAGAGCTTCCCGTTTGATCTTTCATTGTTAACATGCAAACTCTTACTTGCCCGCAATTATTCAATGCGCATACACGCTCGCAAACTAATTAACAATTCAGAATCAAACTGTCACATATGTGCATACTCGAATGAGGTTTTATCCAGTAAATCTCTTTTACATTACCTAGCGCTCATCTGAATTGCCATTTCAATATTCAATGTTTAAATAGATTTATAATTATATTAGATCACATGTTAGCTAAGCAGCATTGATGACACTCGTCAAACACTTAATTAGCTTTCATTTCTTAATTGAAAAAAGTCAATTAGCGCCAAACCGTTTCAAATGTTTTTTCAAAGTCGTTGATTAGTTTTTTAACATTGAAAATAAAATTATAAATCAAGATGTTCATAAATGAGTGAGTGAGTGAGTGAGTGAGTTAGTGAGTGAGTGAGAGAGTGAGTGAGTGAGACAATATAGAATGCATGAGCATATTTTGATGTATAGTATTCGACGTATACTATTCGTCATAAATATGTGCAGAACATAGAGAGCACAAGTAGGGCGGGAAGAATATTAAAATAGCAGTGAGCAAAAAGTGCCTGTAAGAGAGGTAATTGAATGTAAGATTTCTTGTGAACATCGATGTTTAATGGACGGCATCTTACACTTGTCTGACTTGCATCTTTCTTCCAAGTTATCGCCAGTACGTGATTCCATGTGTCGCTCGCCAAGGCAGCTCCCCTGCTTGCGATGTGCAAACCTCACTCCATCCTCGCTCTGTTTGCGCACAGATAGTAGCGATCGATAAATTTTTTTCTTGTAAAAGTTAACCTCCGATCTGTTAAGTAGGCTACAAGGTTTTACTGTTTACTTGCAAATCTCACGATTTTTCGAAGAAGATTTTCATCAATGTTTGATGTGTTGAAAGCATCCAGTCAGCTTTTATATTTATGTTTTATACAATAGTGAACTAAATATTTGTAGACTAGTTTGAAATTATTTAGAAGCAAAATATGAACAATGATTTTACCAATGGTATTAAATCAGAAGACATGATCTTACACTTAATAGGACATAAACATTCAGATGGAAACATAAAAATATATAATTGAGAGCGTGAACATTGAAGAATGCACGCACGTAACTATTTTATGCTTGGCTTTAAAAGTTCTTGGAAACAAATAAAATTTATGATTTGAATTATTATGAATGAATGATTGCTTCTAAAAATTTTGCCGACTGTACAAAATAAATTATTTTTGCAAATATTTTCGATGTTGATATTTGTGTGAAACTCGGACGTAATCTTCAAATTATTTTATTTATTTGTTCTTATTACGAATTTCTCAGTTTCCTTACGCAGGTACATTTCATTTAGTGTTTTGCTAAACAATGCAAAATCCTTTGTAGTTTGCATCTCATGTTAGTCTCTGATAATCTGATGTTAGCTGGTAATTTTTAACGTATTAAAAAAAAATTCTTTTCTGTCCGCACAGTTTTTGTGAGTTTGAAAGTTTTTTGAATAATGTTGGAGTTCCTGTGACCAGTGAGTAAATATAATTCAACATCTGTCAGAAAAAAAATGACATAAAGAGAAATAAACGAGCTCCCATACATTAGAAAGGAAGAAATGTATGCATAGCAATAATGAGCTACAATGATAAAATGTGAGTACTGACACTAAAACATCGTTTCTGGGAAAGTCCGCGAAAATAATTTCTTAAATGAAGCATCATTTTTAAAGCATATTAAACTATAAAAATTGTCCAATTCGACATTACACTTTATTATTAGTAGCAAATGCCCGTTTCATATCTTTATATTTATGTCCTATTAAATAATGCGATAGTGAAGAGTGAAGAATTATAATATGTGCTAGGCTTATCAAATGGCGCTTATAAAGATTCCAGTGGCGCATAATGCAGGCAGAGAAAGTGTTTTGCATTGTACAAACAAACATGCTGAAGATATGTTTCATCATATGTCTGTCTCTGAGTGTGTGTTTGTGTGAGTATGTGTATGTGTTTCTGTGTTTATGTGTGTCTGTGTTTGTGTGTGTATGTGTGTGTGTGTGTTTGTTTGCGTGTTTGTGAATTTGTCGACATTACATGCTGAGGGACATTTGAATTTTTTGTAAAAGTTAAGAATTTAACAGATTTGAAATAATGAAAAAGTTTACGTAATTCGCATCAATTGACAATAGTTTTGTTTATTCACTAACCCTGCCAAAAAAATTGTTAATGTTCATGTTTTTGAAAAAGATACTATTAGTTATTTTCAAACAGTTAAAATAAAAATTTTGGTTTAAGAATTGTATAGTTCCTCACAATTTTGCAGTAAAATCCAGTAACTGACGTCTCCTTCGTTTCCCATGGTTCATACCTGCCGACCGCCTTTACTCTGGCGTTAGAGATGGTGTCAAGTTGAACTGTAAAAACTGCCTATGTTCTCTGCTGTTTTGAGGTGGCGGTTTAAACTTAGAACTGTGTTTGTGTGTGCGTATTTATGCGTGTTGGCTTGTGTTTGTGTGTGTTTGTGTGTGTGTATGCGGGTTTGTGTGTTTGAATGAATGAATGAAAATTTATGCAGTTGAGCGTGTATTGTTATATTTGTTTTGAGAAATTTATTTGCACTGGTATGTTATACTCGCATGTATGCAGTTGGATTTATAGAAATTAACATTCATGGGCATATGTTTGTATAAGATATAAACACAATCAAATTCTCTGGCTATGTTCACGATATAAATATTTTTTATTATTTCCATATAAATGGAGGGCATATATGAAACATAAGCAAACATGTTTGCTTGAAGTGTTGAAGTGAGTTGCTGTGTGTTGTGCCGTGCGTGTCATATGTGATGTTATGTAATGTGATGTAATGTAATGATGTACAGTGACGTAATGTGATGAAATGAGATATGCCGTGATGTGGTATTGTAATGCCATGAGACGTGAAAATGCTCTTTAATGTAATGTGTCAACTGTTTTGATCTGTTGGCTGGTGTCTTGAGAACATCTCTGGTAAATAAGGACACCATGTTATCGACCGGACCAGAAAATATTAGCGAGGAGATCTTGGTAGGAAATTTCGTAGGTGCAATGAGAATGATTAAACATTAAATACATTTTTCATAAAAATCTAGATAAGGTAGTAAGGTAAGACTTGTTCATTTTTTATAATTTAAATGATATAACATAGGATCAACTACTTAGCAAAGTATCCATCACCTGCTTTCCGTATCTCCTACTAGCTCCGATTTCTAATAAAAACTTTATTTCACAACTGCTAGCAGTAATATCACTGTTTAACAAAATCAAATCAGCAAATTAAATAAATCTTCGTCAGAATCATCAGAACGTTAATAAAATAAATTATAACAACGAAGTGAAATGTTATAAAATCATCAATGCTTATACTAATTAAACATTTGAATCAGAATAACTGCTAAAGTCAGAAAAGCCGTCAAAAAGTTGATAATAGTTTTGCGGAATTTACACGTAAGCGCTCCATCCATCGTTAAGTTTGATGTCAATAAAAATGCAACACAACATTTTCCTTTGCCAGTCAAACCTCGAAGAGTTTCAAAACCAAGTTTAATTAAATTAAAAGATGGCAGGCAGGCAAGACATGCCCAGACACGACTGATCATACGTACCAATTTAAAAGTTACTCAAGTATTCCTTAATGTTGTTTCGTCACACTTACCTACTTGCTTTTCCAACGAGAATTATCGAATCAGTAAGTTTTAGCCTATTTAATTCATGTGTGTTTATCTGTGGATGCCAAAAAGTGATAAATTAAAAAGACTTCAAAAAGACATCGCTAATTTATCAATTTATTTAAGTGTGCGTGAAAGCACTGAAATGATGAAGAAAATTTTTGGCCCGTAGGGGGATCGAACCCACGACCTTCGCGTTATTAGCACGACGCTCTAACCAACTGAGCTAACGAGCCTCTTGATTAGTCGTATTTACTTACTAAAACCAAAAGTGGCCTGCTTAACGTTATGATTTCGATCATAAGCATTTTATTATTTGAATTCAGGTAGATGACGTTTAAAAAGTTCAACCTATGCTGTAATCATATTATATAATAAAACATTATATTGATTTATTGATTGATTGGTTTATTGGACTATAAATTGATTTGTTAATTAAACGGAGCAGATCGAGTAATTGATTGAGTTTATTTGCGTTTATTTGCGTTTATTTGAGTTTATTGGATTGATTGATTGATTGATTGATTGATTGATTGATTGATTGATTGATTGATTGATTGATTGATTGATTGATTGATTGATTGATTGATTGATTGATTGATTGATTGATTGATTGATTGATTGATTGATTGATTGATTGATTGATTGATTGATTGATTGATTGATTGATTGATTGATTGATTGATTGATTGATTGATTGATTGATTGATTGATTGATTGATTTGGTTTTGTTCCCTTTGGAACTTGGGTCCAGTATATGGTTTGAATTTACAAAAACCAGAGTAAAAGTTAAAACTTTCACAACACGTGTTTTATGACATCAGCAATGTATTACGATAAAATTTGAGAACTCTGGTTCTATCAATCAATCAATAAATTAGTTTATAAAGCGCTATTTCTGCGATGTTCAACAGAGCTCCTCAATGAATTTTGCAAACAGGTGGGTCTTGAGATCCGCTCTGAACTTCGTAAGTTTTGGAGAAGTAGTCAGAGAAAGAGGTAGAGAGTTCAAGAGAAAAGGACCAGAAAAAGCAAATGCAGATTTAGCGAGAGAGTGTTTAACACGAGTTAAGATGAAGTGAGAACAAGAAGACGATCGTAAACCAGCGTGTTTAGGTTCAATTAATATATCTGATAAGTACTTAGAAAATAATTTAGATTGTGACTTATACAAAAAGGTAAAAGTGTAAATTTCAAAAATTATTCTATATTTTATAGGTAGCCAGTGCAAGAGAACAAGATATGGAGATATATGAGAAAATAAAGGAGCACGAGCAAATAGGCGAGCAGCAGAGTTAAAAGCTTCACTTAAAGGATAGAGTGTGGAGTAGAATGAGGAAGTTGCAAATATTGCTATTGCTGGTATACACTTAACAGCATTATCGGGTTGGTAAAATTAGAATTGTGCAGTTTTTTTTTTGTAAAATATGTAACAGAGCAAATTCGACTTGTTTGAGTTAAGAGAGGTATGGACCGTTGGTTCAGTTCAGCAGTTTCAATGTATCTATCTCATTTCTACAATCCAATGGCGCAGCCAGATATTTGATATCGGAGGACTTTATATTTGAAAAAAAATTTGTCGACCGTAACCTTTTTCTGTATTACCTGCAATATTTTGAAACACATTTTGTTCTTATAACATGTGGTTTTGTGCGAAATTTGATAAAATTTAGCTTCATTTAATTGTCGGGGACGATGAAATGGTTTTCAAAGATATATACGGAGAGAAATTTCGTTAAATTAGCCTAGACCCTCGCAACACTTGTCATTGCCATCAGCCCCAAAGCCTATGCCTCTGTACAACATACACTTTTTGTTCAACCAACTAAAGTTGCTTTCATTATTCGTTACAGATGATGAAAAAACAAAATTCAAAATGTAATCGTGAAAGAAAATCTTATAAATCACAGAGTGCAAGTTTATTAAAGCTATCAAACGCTACATATAACTATTTCAAATGAAAGATATCTATGACATTTGTTAAGAACTCAGGTATAAGTCACGTGTTTGTTAGTACGTACCTATCATCTTAAAACAATGAAATGTTTTGATTTATCTAACAATTAGCTGTAATATTTATGTAAATTGTGAAAAACTGTAAAATTTTTATTTCGTGTGAGAGTACAAATAATAAAAATAAAAAACTTCTCAATTCGATTGCATTTCAACATGAGAAGTTTTGTCATATAAACGTTGTACTTCATCTCATTTTTCGCTACGAAAACTAAGAAATCTTGCAAAACAGTGGCCCGTATGGGGGTCGAACCCACGACCTTCGCGTTATTAGCACGACGCTCTAACCAACTGAGCTAACGGGCCACACACCAGGCCTACTTGCTCACTAAAGTCAAAAGAATGCTTGCTGCTTTTGCAGCTATTGGAGCTATGTACGTCAATAAAATGATTTTCTTATCTCTTTGCTTCGTTTTAATTTAATAACACGGCATCGAAATGTTTTCAAACTATTTTCTGAATGTTAAAATTATTTTTAATTAAACAATTCGAAACTTCGACAATTATTTTGATTCGATAAAATAATTTAGCAAGTAAAAATGAAAATAACATTGGTAACAAATAAGTAATAACTTATCTTTATTTATAACAAGAACATTTTATTGTTAGTTTTATTGTTTTTAACAGTAAAATTTATCAAAAATTGATTTAATTCTCAACACATATACTGATGGCCAGATTTATGGGGGGGGGAGGGGGCAGGCCACTGTTCCGAGCCCGCCACAGGAGGGGGCCTCTCAATAGATATGAAAAATGTCTTAAATACGACGATCAACAAATTTAACTTTTTTAAACATTTTTTAAATATAATACAACATAGCATAATATAACATAATATTACATATTATGACATAAAATAATATTACATATTATAACATAACATAATATAACATTATATAATATAATATAGTATAATATTTAATTATAATATAGCTTAATGTAATATTTTTGAAAATAACTAGGGAATTCCCTTCCGTTGTCGACTCATCTTGTTTTCCCAGACTTCCAAATCCGGTCCAACTAATACTTGATAATTTAAAAAGCAATTACATGATAATATTAACTTTACTAAGCCTGTTAACGACATGGGCGTTCCATACGTTTTCTTACAGCCAATATCTTTTAAATCTCATTGGCCGAGCGTTTAAAATAATTTCCTCAACATAGGCACAAACTCCCTGAATACCCTATACCCCACATAGGAGCCTCCAGTACATTATCCCTTACAATCAATAATCATCAGCACCGAAACGTTAATTTAAACGTTTTGACAAAATATATGGCCCGTAGGGGGATCGAACCCACGACCTTCGCGTTATTAGCACGACGCTCTAACCAACTGAGCTAACGGGCCAGCTTGTCACCTGTGAAGAACACACTGCCTTGAAATTTCTTATTTTGTTACATTTCACTTAGAATAAATTTGAATTATCTGAAGTGATTTTTGCACGTTTTAGCCTATTAAATGAAAATAATGACATTTACTATTACTTTGTGTTGACGCTTAATAGCAACAAACACAGCTGTTTTTTAAAAAATTCTTCTTGGTCAGTAATTCAACATCAGTGGGCATATGCATGGGTGCTATAAAGTTTCACTCTAGATAAATCCATTATTCAAACATCCTTCTGAAATTTTATATGAAGAGTCTAAAAAATTTATTTATCATCATCTAAAAATTATTATAAAAAGTAAGTGAAAAAATAATTTTTAACCTAAAAGTGCAAAAAAAAACCTGGCCCGTAGGGGGATCGAACCCACGACCTTCGCGTTATTAGCACGACGCTCTAACCAACTGAGCTAACGGGCCTGTCTATGTTCAAAACAACATTATTAGAGAACATTTCGATAGTACAGTTTTTTTTATCTCTATGTTTTTGTTCTATAGTTCATTTGTATATGGTAAACTAAACTCCAGACAGATGATGTCTGCATGCAAGATGCAGCACCATGCTAAATAGGAGTGCATAAGTTTACTGCGTGTTATATAGCCAATCAATGTTATGCTGGTTTATTATCGTGTGGTGGAGTTACAACGTTGCTTCACGATTCTAATAAGTTTTGTCCTTGTTACGCTGAGCTATTTGTCGATCGGGGGTGATCTGATTCAAAACTCATACAACAATTTGTACATCAACGTCATGTTACTTAATTATTTTATACTCCTTACTTCTTTATGAGTATGTTTTAATAATGATAATGAAATAAACCTTCCTTATGTGAGCATGAATGAAGAACAGACTTTAATTGAGCAGACATGTGTGAACATGATTGAAGAACATGCATGAAAGATCAAACATGTGTGAACATGATTGAAGAACAGAACATGCATGAATAAACAAACATGTGTGAACTTGAACATAAATGAAGAAGATACATTGAATAATTGTACGCTTCCATGTGACCCTAAATGAAAAAAAATACATTTAATGAAGGATTATGTATGGTGAACATGAATCAACAGCATGCATACATGCATTCAATGAACATGCACGTCAGCATGCAAACTTAAATGATGAACATAGCATAGGATAAACGTGAATAAAGAACATACATTTAATGAAGATACGCACATAAAAACGGATGAAGAGCATACATTGAATAAACAAACTCGAATGGAGAACATGCATCGAATGAACGTACATGTGTGAACGCGAATGAAGAACATGCATCGAATGAACATACATGTACACTGTACAGCATACGTAGATATTTAAGCGGCAGAATGATGAAACAGAGAATCGTTTGATGGACATTCACAGTTTGGGAGTGGTGCCGATGCATTAACATCTAATTCCCGCTTGCAATTTATTTTTATTTTAATTCCATTAAAATTAAAGTTCTATTTTGATGCAAATTTCAAAATATTTACAATTTCAAATTGTTGTGAATTATTTTTTAAAAACACTAATTAGTTTCATAAAATTTGTTTAGTATTAAAATCAAAACTATCAACTGAACAAAGATTATCTTTATCAATAAATGATTCAATGGTTGTATTGATAATATTGTCGTTAACATCGATATAATTTCATAAATATTTTCGCGCTAATTTTGTTAAATAAGTTAATTATCCAAATAAATTTTGATTCGAAACTTAATCAAAGATGGATTGGAGAGTTGCATTTATTTTATTGCTACTACACCTCGCACCAACTTCTTGCACAGGTACGTGTTCCAATGAACCATCTTCTATCATCTACGTTTGTGGTCTCATGTTGTTTTTGATTGTCTGTTTGATTCAAATAGTTTTGCTTATTTCCTTGATAAATTGTTAAAATACTGAAACAAGCCATGCCCTGTAAGATATTTATCTTACAGGGCATGGCTTGTAAGATAAATATATGTTTTATATAAGTTTTAAGGCCACTTGAAATAAACCTTTTATCATAAACTTTGTGAAAAAAACTGTTTTTAAAATAATTTAAATTTTTTAAAAGTAATTTTTACCCAAAGAACTTTTAAGTTAAGTTTACTTCAAAATAGATGACTTCCAGAAAAATCTGTTTTTTCTTCTTTTTCTTGTGTGTCATCAGATTTAATTGCAAAATTCTGATCAAATGTTTAAATAGAAAAAAATACAGCAAATTGGTCAAAAATAAAAATGATTAATTGAACAAAAGTTGATGTAATAATAATAATTAATAATATGTACAACAATTATTCAGCAAAATTTTTATATTTAAAAATTAAAAAATTAATTTTTCTGAAAAAATTACTCCTTCATTTTTATTTCATAAAATATAAACCATCACATGCTGGAACAACTGACTGGCCTAAATATGTAAAAACATATTATTACGTACTACCATGTAACTGGAAAGATAGATCTGGAAGGATTTATCCGGCGCGTATTAACGGAATAACGACAAATTGGTCTTGTGTGAACCTGTGAAACATATCTCATCATTACTCAAATATCAGCTGGAACGGGCGAATCATGTTGCTATTTCACAAGCACGCACAAACATTCATACACACGTGCACACGTGCACAACAACACACAAACATTACAATTACACACGCATTAACATGACGTAACTTGCGAACATTTCTACGTACTGTCCTCTCTTCGTCAGGTTGCGTTCATAAGTACATAATTGTTCATAAATATTGAAAGCTCAATTAGTGCAGACCTACACTAATTATTTTGAAAGTTTGACTGTTTGTGGTTTGCAACTCTCTCTTTCTCTTTCTCTTTCTCACTCTCTCTTCTTCTCTCTCTTCTCTCTCTCTCTCTCTCTCTCTCTCTCTCTCTCTCTCTCTCTCTCTCTCTCTCTCTCTCTCTCTCTCTCTCTCTGAGTGTGTGAGTGTAGGTGCCTGCACTCGACCACTATGTGACCAAACCATTCATCAGTCGCAATGACAAAACTAAAGAGCGTCAGTAAAAACAAAACAAATTGTAAACGCTAGCAACCGAAGCATTAAAAGGTCACTAAAAATATTGAAAAAACAATGAAAAGAAAAAATTTCTGAAAGGAAAACACGGTCATAAAATAATCCTTGTCCTCTCATACATATGCATGTGCAGGCAGTTACCTAGACACAGAGACAACAGGCAGTAGTACCACAGGGAACTACACATCATCACACATAATCACACATCACCACACAGCAGCACACAACAGCCACTTAATTTGCTCGTGAATAATCGTTAATTGCCGACTAAATATCGATGTTTGTATTAACCGTTGCCGTTAACCCTATTATATCTTCCAACACGTACGTGTATGTGTGTGTTTATGTGTGTTTATGTGTGTTTATGTGGTGTTATGTGTATATATATAAAATTATATTTTATGTGTGTGTGTGTGTGTGTGTGTGTGTGTGTAGTGTAAAAGTAATGCCCTGCCTCCCAGCTTGCTAGTTCTCCATAGACCACAAGACATCTTCTTCAAGTGGTTATTGCTTTGTGTTTGTGTGTGATGTGTGGCATTCTTTGTGTGAGTCTTGTGTGAGTACTGTGTTGAGCAAAACACATGCATGTTGCTTGCATGTTGTGGTTGTTATTATCGTGAGGTCTTCTGTTCTGTATCAGGCAGGCATGTCTGATGCACGAGTTTTGTTTGTGCTGAACAATTAATCATCGCTCTCATCCGCCCTGCTGATCGTCCATTACAGCGTCTTCTTACCACTTCATGCTCCGATAACAGTGGGAGCATATTGTCCAAATTTCATCGTTTGATTAAATATTTTTGAATGTGTATTCATTTGTTACGCTTTCAGTGTGTTTTTCTAAAACGTTGTTAATTTTTTGCTAATCTCAATCAAAATACATATCTCGATAGAGCTGCATATTTTTAAATTATAAATATTAGATACAAATTTGCCGGTTAAAAACTGTTATGCGCCGATTCTCTAGTATCTCAAACGACAGTAAAGATGGCAACGAATATGTCTCGAAATGATGATACGCAATATGAATGACAGCATGCAGCATGTAGTGGAGGATCGTGGGCTCCAGGTTAATTGGATACGATGCTATAAATCTGATTCAATTGAGATAAAATTGAGAATTTTATTAGCATTTAGTTTGATTCGATTTTATTGAAATCCACTTTTAATAATTTCCTGATTTTCTTTGACACGATATTTCCAGGTTAACTTTTTGTGAATAATTTTTCAATAAAAATTTTGATATAATAAAAATTTGAATTCATGTTTCAGTAAAATAGCTACCAACTTGATCTCAAAAATTTGTTAGTCTTAATAGCATGCAACGCAATTAGCGAAAATTTATCATAATGTTTTCAAACATGACAAATGATAGCCTAAATTTTCAACTATAGAACATACAATGATCGATCAATCAATCTTTTTTTCTTCAAATAAATAATTTGAAAAGTAAAATAAAGTCAAATCAGAACGAAAACTTTATGCTTATTATTCTTATTATGCACGTACGTACGTTGTTGAGCTAATGTGCTTGCTTGCATGCATTTTTATTTAAAGTGGCCATCAATTAGTTGCAACAGATTCGTCCACTCACTCATCATTCTCTACATACATACAAACATACATACATACGCACGTACCACACAAACATATATACATTCACACACACACACACACACACACACACGCACAGACATAACACAGACAGATGCAACGTATAAAAAGGCACGCATCGATTACATGCAACTGGCGCATACTTCTGATGTGGCCATCAATTTAAATTCTAACGACATGTCTGTGTGTTAATACTACGACGTACCAGCACGCACATTCGAGCGACACGTATGCCAACAGAGAAATATCATTCATGAAAAAACTGCTAAACAAGCAAATTAAAAAAATATTAACACATGTTTATATACGCGTGCACACATATAGGGTTATACATAATCATACACTCACGCATACAAGCGTACACCCATACACAACACACACACACACGCACACACACGCACACACACGCACACACACGCACACACAGACACTTGCACACATGTATGCATATGATGGGTGTGTGTGCAGGAGCAGATAAGACGTGGATGTCTCATGTTTGTTTTTTATAGGGCTGTTTCTTTGCATGGCGTCTTGCTTCTGGTTGGTTTTATCATTATCTTCTGTTTTTATTGTTTATTTTTATTGGTCCTTTTTGTTATTTGTCTGTAGGTTGTTTATGTCTTCGAATGCTTTTGTTTATGTTGATGTTTCTTCTTTGGACGATTAACGTTGTTTGTTCGCTGCTGTGCTCTGCTCGTCATCGTCGTCGTCATCGCAGGCAGTCTGCTTTCTTCTCCCCGCTTATTTTTCAACTTTTTGTAGACAAAAATAAATCACAGGAACATTGCATAGTTTGAATATTCAAAACGTGTCTCAACTTTTCCAAAGCGAATATTTCAACTTAGCCCAAGCAAGGAGCGGTGACCGGCGCAAAAAAGATTTTTAATAAATTTTCATGAAAACAAAGATTTCATAAATGTTTAGCATCCCATTATAGAAAGAATTTGTAGCGAGCAACATCAGATGCAAATCAAGGATTGATGTTCAGATAAATCTGCAATTTCAGCCAACGGCGCGTTTTGCTCCAATCACTATGTATGTGCCATTTTCGAGCCTGCTCATTAAAAAGAATACGTTTCATTGTCTTACAATCATTTTAGATCTTGTTTTGTAATTGAAAGGATGTTCATTGGTATTTAAATTTGAAGATAAAATAAAAACTAATTTGATCATCCGTGCAATCGCGTTTCCTCCAAGCATGGCTCCATTCGTTCAACTTCTGTTTTATTGGTTGCATAAATTCTGCTGCTCATGCATTGTGGTCGCCGTACAAATGGTTTTTGCTGGTATATCTTGTTGATCGTATAAATTGCTGCTGTTTGTTTTAAAAGCCATGCATGTTCTCGTCGTTCATGCTGGCTGTCTGTTGTAAATCTGTTCTGCATGTAAATTTAGTGAGGCATATTCATTGCTGGAATGTGTTCATTACTAACGATAAATTACAAGCAATTTGGTGCCATTAAAATTCTCTGAAGACTTTCACAAGTTAAACACACAAAATAATGCATTACAATGAATCTATAAATCTGGAAATTTTTTCCTGATAAAAAACCAATGCTAACTAACGGCATGCACGTACACTCTCTTAATGAACTTCTGTACCTGCTGTGCTGTCGTGTGAACGGAGGTGAATGCGGTTAGGAGCGAGTTCCAACAAGTTGTAAAAAATTGAAACTTCAGCAACTTCGAACTTCGACTTCTTTACAGTTTTATCTATTCAAACACTTATTATTGATAAATTTTTTGTGCAAACCTCACCATAGCACCATATTATTATTATTATTAGATTATTTATATATAAAGTGCCCTTTATTGTTCTCAAAGGCGCTAACAATGTAAAAGTTGATTAAATGCGCTAATGCAAAAGTTGATTAAATGTTTCACTTCAATCAAATCATATCATGAAAAGTTTGTCTGGAGAGATGGTTCTTTAGCTTTCTTCAAAATTCAGTAATTGACAACCCACGATTTCGCAAGTCAACCGGCAAACTGTTCCAAATCTTCGGTTCCATGATAGCGAAATCTCTGCAACCAACAGCAAGCTGAGTTTGTCGAATTGTTAACAAATCTAAATCGTTTGACGTAACTTCTGACACTGTAACGGTGCATTTCTTGGAACAATTCGATCCATTAAATATTTCGGCGCTAATTCATTAATGCTTTTATACACCAGTAGGGCAATTTTGAAGACAATTCTTTGTTGAACGGGCAACCAATGAAGATTGAAGAGAATAGGAGTAACATGATCAAAATATGAACCACCAGTTAACAACTTGGCAGCCCGATTTTGAATTAATTGTAACTGTGCAACATACTTTTTGGGTAAACCGTAGAATAAACTGTTGCAATAATCGATCCTCGAGTGAATGAACGAGTGAATTAAACATTGCAATGTATGCATATTTAGAGATCCTTTGATGAGTCTCAATTTTCTCAATTGGTAAGTACATTCTTTCAACAACAACTTTATGTGCAATTGCATTGTCATGTTTGTATCAAAAATAAATCCAAGATTTCGTGCTGACGCATAAAATTCGATGACAGATTCCCTTATTCTGATAGTGTTGATACCCACTCTTTTCACTTGTTGCCATGTACCCACAGGCAAAAACTGGGTCTTGCATTGGTTCAACTTTAATCTGTGCCCCATCATCCAAACATCAATGGCTGATAAACACAATACTAAATCATCGACCACATCACCAAACGACGAGGAAGAGAAGTTGGCTATTATTTGGATGTCGTCAGCAAATGCATGAAACCTGAAATTGTACGACTCAATTATTGTGTAGACATCTGCTGTATAAAGCAAAAAGAGAATGGGACCTAAGACGGAACCCTGTGGTACACCGTATGACAAAGCATCGACAGCTGCCAAATTTGTTTTGAATAAAATTTGTTGAGTACGACCAGCAAGGTACGACACGAACCACTTGTGAACGACTCCCGATAGTCCAAATGTTTGCTTCAGTTTTTTGAGAAGCAATGCATGATCGACGCAATCGAACGCCGAGCTCATGTCCAAGAGAGCAAGCAATGACACATTTTGTCCATTGATGAATACAACCTTGACGAAACATCATTTAAAGCCGTTTCCGTCGAGTGAAACACACGATAACCCGACTGGTGAACCGGCAGAAGATTATGAATTTTCAAATGAGAAGCAAATTGTGATAAAACGATTCTTTCAACCAACTTTGACAAAAACATAAGGTTAGATACAGGTCGGTAATTTTTTAACTCATGTCTATCAAGAGAATTCTTCTTCAAAATCGGTGTAACAACCGCATTTTTAAACGCTGATGGAAATAAGCCAGAACTTGAACACAAATTTATGAAAAACGTTAAAAACGGTAAAAACAAATCAACAAATCTTTTAAGAATTTTTGTGGGCACACAATCAAGAAAACAAAATTTTGATGGAGACTCTAAAATGACTTTTTTTATGTAGCTGTCAGTACAGGGCGAGAAGTTTGAAAAAAAAGATTCTTCATCAAGATCAAATGGAGTGAATGTTGGTTCATCACAATGATTGGTTGAATTACGAACATCATCAATTAACTCATATATATATATATATATATATATATATATATATATATATATATATGTATATATATAATTTTTATATATAATATATAATATTATATATATAGAGGGAGAGAGAAAGAGAAAGAAAGAGAGAGAAGTTTATATAAATATACTAGTACAAATAGTTAAATAGTGACATGTTATATATAGTTGGACGTATTTTGTGAACGTTATTTAAACAAAGGAAATCGTGCATTAAGAATGCTGCGTCGCTGTGTATATAAACTTTTTCATAAAAACCAGAATGACCTCCTCTATACGCTGAGATGAAGCGACGAAATGTTTATCGTTATCAACCCCATCATCATCATCTTCATCATCACCATCATTATCTTAATCACCATCATCATCATCTTCATCATCATCATTATCTTCATCGCCATCATTATCTTTTTCACCATCATCATCTTCTTCATAATCATCTTCATCACCATCATTATCTACTTCACCATCACCATCTTCATCACCATCATCATCTCCTTCACCATCATCATCTTGTTAACCATCATCATCTTCATCACCATCATCATCTCCTTCACCATCATCATCTTGTTAACCATCATCATCTTCATCACCATCATCATCTTCATAATCATCTTCATCACCATCATCTCCTTACCATCATTATTTTTTTTTATCATCATTATGTTCTTCACCCACATCATCTTCTTCACCATCATCATCTTTTTCACCATCATCATTTTCGTCATCACTACCATTTTTCAAATATTTTCAAGAGATTTGATGTGAACATTTGAATTTTTTCTCTATATATAAATAACATTTTTAATTTTATGCAAACTATATTGAACAGAGCAGCAGACTTTACGCACACGCTACACGCGTTGTATACACACACATACACCACACACACACACACACAAACACACATAAATACACACACACAAACACACATACACACACACAAACACACACATGCATATGTATCTATCTATATATATATATATATATATATATATATATATCGCGACCAACCGATGCAATATATATATATATATATATATATATATATATATATATATATATCACATAAAGAAGTAATAGATGTAAGTAAAACTCATCTTCATCATGATATGTGAAACCAAATGCGTGTATCTCAATCGCATTTCGGTAATAAATTACACAAATAAAGTAACAGTAGTGAAGTTTTGGTTGTTGAAAAAATTTTGAAGATTTAAAATATTCTGAATATTAAAATATTGAATAACTCAAAAATAGATGCCGTCAGACGTAGTGAAATAATAACATTTAACAACACAACATTAAGTTAACAGTTATACAATATTACAAGATCTCCATCTAAAATAACAAATAAAAGATGAACATATCATTAATGATACATTAATGCAACAGCCATAGTAACAGTAATGATAACATTTAGCATAACGAGGAAATGATATTAACCATAGAAGTAACGATACGGTTTAACACAACATGGCATTAATGCGAAGACATGCCCACCGGCGTTCTTACAGTAAATAGAGAGGAAATATACATAAACATTATAAGAAAATTTTGAAATACAACGTCAATCAAGAAGATGTCTCAAGTTACGTTACTAATTACGTTGCATTATCAGAACACGTGATGATGAAGAACATGAATTCATATGGACCATAACTTAACGAAAATTTTTAAAAATGAATTTAAATATTAGCGGAGGCAAATCATATAAATATTTATCTGGAGACAAATAGTAAAACAAACACAAGGACAGTAGTGAAAGGATATATAAAACATTTTGAAACAGCAGCAATTACATTGCAACAACAACAACAACATCAACGAAAACATCAACAACAACAACAACACAACGACGACAACAACAACAACAACAACAACGACAACATCAACGACAACAACATATTAAAGAGTAACAATAAAATCTCGACCATTCATTTGCGCTTGGCCGGTTGGCTGGTTGGTCCAAGCAAACGGCGTTTGTTTTGTTGTTCAGCTGTTTGTTTTCTGGATGATAATATGCAAGAATGTTTGCACGGATGTTTGGTCAGTGTCAACATCAGAGTTGTGTAACATTATAAGAAATATTCTACGCATCATGCGCCTGAAAAATTAAACAGACCACAAGATTATTTCATTCATATTTTGGACATTTTATCAAACTAGAGTTATAATAACATAAATTGTTTTATATCTACCAGTGCAATTTTTAACAACGTTAAAGATTATTTTCAAGATCTCAGCAACAATTCATGAATTGACAAATCACCCAGTTACTGCGAAAGCATTGTCAGGCACCTTAACCATTAAACCAATTAATTAATCAATCAATCAAGTAATTTAGGTGAAATTTCTTATGTACTTGTATCACATAATTGAACGTGCGTTTTCTAAATGATTTATCTTATAGCATTAATTTACAAATAATTTATCTTTGCATGATGTCGTTGAATGGAGAGATGCGTAGGCATTTCAATGTCTATCACATCACTCACCGCCATACATTGTACATTTGTCTAAGATTTGTTGCAGTTCTGTTGCTGGTTTGTTGCATTTCTGTTGCAGGTTTGTTGCATTTCTGTTGCAGGTTTGTTGCATTTCTGTTGCAGGTTCGTTGCGGGCTTGTTGTAGGTTCGTTGCGGGCTTGTTTAATACATGACAGCGCTGAGGATGCAAATGTTAAATGAGAACTCTGCAAATGTTTTAAAAGTTAATCGTGGTCAGATTTTGTTTTCTCTACAACATTGACAGGCTCTTAATTGGACTGATTAATCATTCCCTGCCAGTTACAACAAAATTTAACAGGTCAAACGAACAAACATTAGAGCTTGAAAATAAGTTTCATTATGAAGTTCAAAAATTGAATGACGAGATAAAAAATTTTGAATGAATTTTATTCTTTGACGTTCAATTTACAAATGTGTATGACAAATTTTTGGAAGTAAAATGTTATGAGAATGTCCGGAATGTGAAACAAAATTTAAACGTGAGATGCCTCATATTTTGTTAGCGGAAAATCGGTTCGAATAATTAGTTGGAAAAAAATTTAGGGAAATTTAAATTTTTGTATTGATGTACATTTCGTAGAATGTGAGTATGAGGTGATTGTCAGCAGGCCAACGCAGACGTTTGAAATGTTAAGAAATTTTGGAAATGCTGCATTAATTCACGACATCAATTAAAAGACGCATTATTATTTGTCAGTTTCAATCTTGCTTCGTAATTATTTTCAAAACTTGAAATGTTTTGGCGAATTTTGAGAAAATACATGCAGAACATCTACAGCAGCATATGAACAAGTGATGATGTGAAGTGGTGCCAGGGCAGTTCTCAACCGATTCAACTTTACTACTCTCATGCGGCTTCATGACGTTAGGAGTTTTGTGGAGTTTTGTAGCAACTGTTTCCTTCGTTAGACCAAAAAAATGTTACAACCGTGTTGTGTACATTGTATCCATCTATATCACTCATTAATATAACTATGTTTCATAATTTTCTGAATATGTGTCATTTTGATCAAGCATTTTTTAAAGTTAATAAGAGTTTTAAGATTTGGAAGATTCTACAATTACAAATAATCCTTAGAATACATTGATCATACTATCGTGTCATTTGCTCTATCCATTGTGAATTATTTTGAAGATTTTACAGCAAATTATATCTACTACATTAAAATTTTGTTACACAAATCAAAATTTAAAAAAATCCTGAATAATTTGAATGATATGGCGTTACTTTTTTTTCGTGTATTAATTTTGTTTGACATTTTGATGGGTTGGCAGATGTTGAATCAGGCACGCATCAACATTTCTTAAAATTGTTGAACTTTCTTTTCGAACATTTTTTACGATGTTCTTGCTATTTGCAAACATAGTTGAAATATTTAAACAAGTTAACGTTTTAAAATATATCTACTGAAAAGCTATACTCTCAACTTATTGTTTCGATTGTAAAGTCATTAAATAATTGTTAATAAAGTTGTAACCCTTGATTGATATTTATTTTAACAATTTATAAAATTTAAAAAGTATTGGTATTTAAAAAAAATAACGTTGTGTTTGTCAAAAAACTATTTTCAGATTTTTACCAATATTTCAAAACTTTGTCATTTTTTTCAAACTGTTGAGTTGCAAGTGCTTACTATAATAATACGTAATTAATCATTCTTCAGTCATCTAGTTTATCATCACCGTCGTTCCTTTTTTTCATCCTCTAACCAGAAATTTTATGAAATATTTCGCGCCATACTCCCCAGGGTGATCTGTTTGTGTAATTAAATGAGGAACATTCTGGATGGCGTGCTAGCCTCTGCTCACGTTCTCAAGCTGTTATAGCTGTTGAATGTTTGTGTAGTGGTTGTCGGTTGGTGGTTACATGTAACTATTTTGTGTCGTTGGTTTAGTATGTCTGAATGTGATACGGCTAATTGAATGTGTTGTTGACGAGATGTAATATGTTTGAATGATTTCGAGTAAGTTGGGCTGTTGTTTGTTACATGTATGAATGTGTTATTGTTGGTTGGAGCACGTGTGAACGTGTTGTGAATGCGTTTCTGCCGACTGTTACATATCTCTATCTGTTGTTGTCGGATGGTACCTGTAACAACGTGATGTTGATTGCTGCTAAATTTTATAATATCTTCTAAAATGTTAAAAAGGTTGCATTATCTCTCAATAGAGTTTTTTTGGAATTTTTTTATGATGCTGCGTGTCGTCGTTACACGTGAGTACAATTGTTGTAAATAATAACAGGTTAATTTTTAAGATTTTGATGTAGTTTTTTGGTACATTTTTTAAAAACATTTCGCTACAAATTTTTTATAGTGATTGTGTTGGCTTAATGGAGTATGAAAAAAATGGACGTTGTTAATTTTCAACTGTTGTTGCTTCTTGTGAAATGTGTTTGTAATTTGGTTAATGAGGTTTTCTTTTGTGTTCACGTGACAAATGTTTTTGTTCACGAGAGTATTACAGAATTTACATCTCCTCTTCATGATGCAGAAAAATTCTTCTGGTGATTTTGTTGAAGTTTGTTGAAAACAAAAACATCGAAACGATGACGCGATAAATTTTGAGACAGTGTAGTCACTTTTTTGTCGTCCTTGTTGTTTTGTTGCTGCCTTCTTCACCGAGCATAGCTATGAAGTAAAAAATAAGAAAGAGATAAAAAAATATGCTTAATGCAAAATGAATTGAATCATAAAAGCTTGTTAATGTTTGGGTTTGCAGATAAAAATGATGAAGATGATGGCTGCTGTAGAAACATGAAAAAGAAGATAGCCACAACATGACCACAACATGATCACCACCTCAACACAACATCAAAACAACATCAACATCAACACAACATCAACACAACATAAACACAACATCAACACAACATCAACATAAACACAACATCAACATTAACACAACATCAACAAAACATGATCACAACATCAACACAACATCAACACAACATCAACATTAACACAACATCAACACAACATCAGCAACAGCACGTTGAGTGCAACATGAACAACAATAACAACATCAACACATTAGAATAACCAGAACAAAATTTGCACTACTCAGAAAAAGACCATCGCTACTTCAAAAATTTCACTGCAATGTGTTCTAATATTTTTTTATGTAACATTTCTTGCGACATTATAACGTTTGAAAGTTATTTCTTCATTTTAATGATAATGTTCACGTCTCATTCACCTAGGAGAGCACTAGTTGATTGTGTTCCTATTTTCCACATTTTCTGCAAAATTCGGCAAAACATTTGACGCGAGATGGCGTTTCGTATTTGAAAGATGAACTTCACTATAAATTTTTATTTCATCATCCATCTAAATTTGTTAAAAATGAAAATTAATACACTACAAAAAAATTTAAAAGTTTCGTGTAAATAACTTTGAAATGTTATTTTCGTTAATGCTTATTAAAAACGTTTTAGCAATTTAAAACACAAAACATGTAGGTTTTCAACAAAAACAGAACCAGTGGTCTTTTTGAATTTTATTCCCATAAAATCGTCAATTGCTGACAAACAGGTGTTCAAGCTGATTGCTTTTTCAGACACGTTCAAAATGCATTTAAACAACAATAAACGAAAAAAACAGCAACAAACAATGACAAACAACAACAATAACTGACAACAAAAAATAATCAACACCACCACCAACAACAACAACCAAATGCAACAACGGTGTAAAGGCAGACTACGGCAATCAATGCACAGTAAAGCTAGAAGGAAAATGATGACCATGATGGCGGAGATGGTGAGGATGATGATGATGAAGAATAGGAAGAGGAAGAAGAGGACGATGATGATGATGGTCTATAAATCGCAAATAATTTCAAAGGACCACTAGGGTTTATTGAGTTTTTGTAGAATGTGTGTTCGTGGCTACATTGCTTGTTTATAGGGTCCGCATCACTTGCAAACAATTTCTTTTCTTGCTCTTACGAACTTCCGATTTTTTATATTTTTATGTTTTTTCCATTTTTGAAATTTAAATTATCATAACAGATTCTATAAAGTTTGTTTGTTCTTCAGTTATTAACGTCAAGCTTCATTTGATAATGTTCAACACTTTGTCCGCAGAGTAACTTTCTTGAATGAAAAGGAATCTTCAGACCGCTGTATGTCGAAGCTCTTATCAAATTACTTGATGCACGTAGATAATATTGAAAGAAGCATCACCAACAATGCAAAAATGCACAAAGTCAGGCATAATAGGACAATGTCGAACATACGTCTTAATGATCCTACCTATTATTTTTTTCATTATTTTTTCATAATGTTGTTCAGCCCCATTTTGTATACTCGTTTATGCATGATTATATCCATTACAGCAGCCATCATTTCAAAAATTTGAACAGTCATCATCACGTTTACAATCATTTTCATTCTGCTTTTACAAAATTTTAAACTTTTAAGCTAATTTATTCCTTACGTGATCAACTTAATCATTGTCTTTTACCTATCAGTCAACATTTTAATTCGCGGTTGTAACAACAATTTTTTCCATTACTCCGACCATCGTCATCATATTTAACACGTCCATAATCTTCATCATGTTTATACTTGTCATCACGGTGTTTCATCATTTTCATAATATTCATTCACTGCCTTGATTGTGTACATTAAAAGACTAATGTGTTTTTAATCCATGCAATGTTTTACCCCGCTGTCTTATGCTGCATTGAACATAACATCTGAAAAGTTATAAATGTCGTTCAATTATTTATTTTTATTTTTCTCTTTCCGCTCGATCAATCATGAGATTGCACGAAATTAATCATTATTTTCTGAATTATTTTTCTTCAAGATTTTTATTTCATCGTATGCTACTGCAGGGAGAATTTTTCGTTTTATAAGTTGTGTGTTTGCTATTTCAATGAATGTTCTTTCAATGTTATTTTCTTTAATAGGCACGTTATTTTAAAAATGAATTTGTGGCATTGTGCAAATTGTTGTAATGTTAAAAAAGCTTTTTCTCAAAAACAAAATAACAATGTTTTTAAATACAGAAAGTTTTTAAGTTGTGATTTTTTTCTTACACACATGGTTTTAACATGCATCAAAATTCACTTTGCAACATAAACAAATCTGTTGTCTTGCTGTTTGCTGCAATAACATGAAGTCATCCACGAACCGTAAAATGATACTCAGACCATTTTGACTCCATTTTAAAAAGTTACACCAAAGAGTTCTGTTGAATGGACATGATTGTTGCCTATGTTTCACTCATTTAATATAATCACAAGCACTGCAAAACAGTGAAGACGACAAACATCACCGGGCAAAACATCTTCAAATTCGTTTACTATCCATCTTTAATTTAATCATCAATTTTTCATGAACTATATCGATGATCTTTTTTTATTTGCTTTTATCTCTTTTTTTTATTTGTTTCTATTATTTTATTATTATTTTTTTATTAAAATTGGATTTGTTAAATTAAATATTTCTAAACAGATTTTGAATTTTTTCGTTTTGATGTGGAAATGCCTTCTACTGGAATCACCCCTGCTTAACATTAAGGACATACGTTATTACGACGCAAAAGGTAGACATATCTTACGAGAATAATGATGATGATGACGATTATGATGATAATGATGGACATCAGGATTTTGTTGATGGTAGGAAGGAGAGAAGAAGGAGATGGGTAAAATAAAATTATTTTTTGTAACCATAGAGATTATTTGGCGAAAAAGAAGAAGACGATGATAGTAATGGTGCTATTATTGAGGAAATAATAGCAATAATGATGTTTATTATGATAAGAATGAAAATAATAATGGCTGCATTTATTTTTTAAGATAAATCGGTTGAGATAATCATTCAGTGGATAGTTTATGCGCAGGTAATAAATCAACGAAAAGTTCATACTTAAAACGGTTCTGCAGTCTTTACGGCACTCGTACAAGCAACAAACTGCCAGAAACTTATGCAAATGTAACTATAACCTCATAACATTATAAACCATCATTTACATATATATTCCATCCATTTATATGCACACATCTGCACATATAACGAAACACATTAGCAGTTTCATGCTCTATGCATGTACGACGTACGTGCATACACGTTCACACAACAGTATCATCCCATGAAAACACCCTGATTGAAATATAGATTGTGTGTGTGTGTGTGTGTGTGGTGTATGTGTGTGTTTGTGTTAATTTGTGGGCTTTTATATGTACGTATTTCTCTCTCTCTCTCTCTCTCTCTCTCTCTCTCTCTCTCTCTCTCTCTCTCTCTCTCTCTCTCTCTCTCTCTCTCTCTCTCTCTTTCCCACTCTGATGATGCGCACATAGGCAGAACACATGAGGCACATTGATAAATATGGAAGTGAATGGAAGGAGGGCTGGTTTGAAATTGCTTCATATTAATGCATGTGTTTGTGTTTCTGCGCTGATGACGGCTTCGAGATTGCTTCCCGATGTTCTTTGTGCTGCTCTGATTGTAGATCCGGCAAAAAAGTTTGTGTGCTTCCATTAAGAGTTTCATTGTGCAAATTTACGTGGAGTTCCATTTTTGTTTGAGTACATGTCGCCTGCAAATGCTTTGCAATATTTTGCTATTTGACAAACAGTTCAGTTAGACAATAAAGCTACCAAACTAACCAAAAATGTAAAATCAACTTTTCATTTCCACGTGGCGTCAATTTAAATGCTTATTTTACGTGTTAAAAATTATTTAAAAAAAATAACAATGATGCGAACAGATGATAAATGGCTGTTTAACCATCAAAACAAAATAACGGCACAACATCACCATACATATCTCCTGATACACTCATGAAATCATCAAAACCTGTGCAACTACAACTTCATATCACCACAAACACACAACAGCACATCACAACACTACCTCCCTGACGCTGACATTTACGATGACGTTGACGAAAATGCAATGAGGCAAATATGACGTCGATGTTGATGCTGACATGCGCACACACACATACACACACACGTACACACACAATGACACACAGAGAAAAGTTTGTTTCCTAATAAAAATTGTAGTTTCTCCAATTGAATGAATGCACTGTAAATGCTATTTTAAATGTATTTTCAATTTAACATGCTGAAAATGTTAAATTGAATTTGTAACAAACAATCGAAATAAATGTCAATAAGTTTTATTTTTAAACCGTTTAGTAGTTAGATTCACTTTTATCATCATGACATCGCATTCCTATTGGAATCTCCGTACTTATTTCCATCCAATTGTGGTTTTTTTGTTCATTTTCATATTGCAATGTAGATGCGATATTTTCAAACTTTCAACAGAAGACTACGGAAAATCGAAATTAGCATAAACGAATGCTGAACATTTGTCTAAACAAAACTGTTTCCTGACACCTTAGACCCACTTGTGTTTCAAACATTTTTGTTAATTGGTGTTAGGTATTTGTTGATGAAATTTCGTGTTCATTTTATTTTGTTGTTGTAGCAACGTTGTATTGATGTTGTTATTATGTTGATGACTTGTTGGTTGTTGTGAGTAGGTTCTTGAAACATATTTTCAACTTTTCTATTTTTTACATGTGGTTTTTACGGGCTATTAGAAACGTTTGCACAGTTGCACCAAAGTTCCATTTTAACAGTTTTAAATTGCAGATAGTGATGAAACAATCAATACTTTTATATAACTAAATCTTTAAAACAAAAATTAAAATTAGACAAAAAACTAATTTATTTCGGTCTTAAAATTCTTATATGATAACTAAATAAATAACAAAATTGAATAGTATGAAAACGATTGATGACAATTTTAATTGAATTCAGAACAAGTTACACTTAATTTATTTAATCTGTGAAGAAGAATGTCTGCGGTCACCATGTTGCATGATGTTGAATTGATGGGTCAGATCTTTCCACATAGCATCTCTCTCAACGTGTATCCCACGTCGCACTGAGGTAATCCAAGATGAAGATACGTAGGAAGGCTTAGGTATAGTAGAAATAAAAACATTAAAACAATAAGTAAGATAATGTTCAAAAAACATTTCTAATAATTTACCGAAAATATGAAATAAAAAATTAGCAAAGCAAAATGGTATTCACTCTTTATTTGAGTATTTAGTTGTATTAACAAAAATGCCTCTTTTATAAAACAATTTCTTATCAATGCATTAATTTGTTAACGTGATATTATCGTAATATAAATTGTCAATGTTTATAATTGTATATTCCTTCACATGTTCCAACGACATCAATATTGTAAAAAATTTATGATTTATTATTTAATATCGAGTAGGTTAATATTAATATTATAGTTAAGTATTTTTTATGAAATTGTACGTGTTTATCATTTCATTCTTTTCGTTTTCTGTGTTATATTAAATTGATTTGATTAATTTTTTTTAATTAAATCTGGAATAAATTGAAAATCAAAAAGATGTTTCTTGGATTTTCGCTGGCAACCGCACAAATCAATCTTTCTGTCAATCTGAACATCTGAGGATTAAATGCTCCCACAACCAAGTCATATTCATCGAGGTTTGTTGACTGCTTGTGTCTACTCTTTTCAGTCTTATGTGAAATTAACGAATTAATTTCACCAATTTATACGTAAATAAATTTCTACTAACGAATTAAAGATGGCGAAGTATGGTCGCATGCAGTTGAGCAGATGTGCCAGAGGTGAGTTCGGTTACCTGGAGTGTTGGGCTGACGTCACGACCATCCTTGATGAACATTGTTCTGGTCGGCGGTCTTGCGTCGTGAAGGTCTTGGATGAGAATTTCCAAAATCTTCGTCCCTGCCACGACGATCTAAAGTCCTACCTAGAGGTCGCCCATACTTGTCTTCCAGGTTTGAACCCCGTTCAACTTTCCATTTTATTTTTCATGTACTATGAAAATCAAATCAATATGTTTGAAAAAATACAATTTTGCTAGTTTTCAATGAATTATTTCAAAATCACATCGTAGTAAGATGTTGCGGGAAAAAAAGATTAAAAGATTTCTGCTGGCAAAAGTTTCATTTATTCGCTTCGCAATCATTATCTGACTGTTCAACCGCATCAACTAAGACTTACTTTGTTAAAAAAATGCACATATTAAATTTTAAATGATATAACAATGGTTTCTTGTATAGATACCAGGATGGCATCTTGTTTTTAATTGTATTTGCAAGCAGTCTATGACAGGTACACAAATAACGACATAGTATAAGCCCATCAATATACTTACTTATAAATAAATAGCGTTTTTATAAATAAGCACACGGATACACAGACAAATGCGTACCGAGAAATACTCATGCATCATTTAACGAAGAATCATTTGAGGGAGTGTAAGCTGCGGCATACATCATAACAATGAAGACGAGTGGAGTAGCACATAGACGCAGCTTTATGTTTCTGAATGGATACCCCGTGGTTGGGTTTGTGATGACGTTGAATGGAAAGCAAGCACATGGTTGAGTTTAATGTTTTGTTGTTACTGAGACCGCAAGTTGGTTTATGTTGTTAAATAGAGGCAACCAAGCAGGTTAAATTGTGATATTATTTCAAGAGACCGTACTTGTGAGATTGCTATGTTGCGGCAAGAGTCCACACTCGTTATACATTGCGATGTTGTCTCTCTTCTGTTGTATCTTAAATCCATTTTTTTGTTGTTGATGGAGACAAATGAAATAGTTTTTGCTGTTGTTGTTGTTGTGATAAAAACTGCACGTATGTAAGCTTACGTTTTGGGATGAAAGAGACTACTACAAACACTCGCAAAATTTTGTTTCTATTTCTAATGATATTGCTGAAAATGAATCGTACGATTGAATTAAAACTCAACTGAAGCTCCAAAATTTTATTAAACAAAAAAAAAGCAATATTACGGTTAACTATTGATTCTTCTTCTTTGGTGACAAATTGAACCTCCGTACAATGGCAAACGCAACCCAATGTTAACTCAATTTTCATTTAATTTCTCGTTGTTGGGCTTTATTTTTCAAGTTTGTCTAATTCAACGGAGAAACAAACATTCAACTGAAACACTAGCCAGAATAAAAAATGTAAAATAAATGGAATTAAGTGGAGAAGTAAAGATGAAAGAAAAATAAAAACAAGAAGAGAAAACAAAACGTGGGAAAACGTGGGAAAGTAAAGGAATAGACGACGGTAGATCATGTGACTAATGAATGAAGAGTCCATGACCATTGTTCAGCGCGGGTAACTTCGCGTTGTTTCGACTCCCCAGACGATATGTCATTGTTTGTTTCTCGCTCTTTCATTGCACTCCTCTACTCGCTACTTTATCCAGTCCTAACCGAATTTATAAAACCTTTTATCATCGTCTTTCTTGTGTTTTTTCTCAGTGAAGTTGCTATTTTTTTAAATTTTTTATACAGTTCTTAAGCATTTTTTAATTTTTGTCTGTAGTTATAATGACCATCAATTCATTTAGTGTGTCCTGAAAATGTACATTCAACAGTAGGTGGAAATTCAATTTTCATATGAATTTGATAAAAAACAAATTATTTTAATTTTACATTCCACTTATATATTTGTTTCCATGCTTTTTATTCAAACCATTTCAAAAACTAACCTCAGACCCTTCACCTTAATAATTTGTAAACTTTCAAACTCAGTTATTAGTTTTTGATGATAATAAAATGTCATAAAAAATGTAAAATCGAAACAAGAGGATAAATAAATATTATATTGATTGGAAGAAGCAAGCTAATTAAATCAGGTGATGAATGATGTTATATAGCTTTTAAAGATATCGCAGAAAAATAAATGAACTTGGTGATAAATTTTTTGCATGTCAGTTTTTTGCTGTTAATGTTAAAAAAACTAATTTTTTTAAATATTATTTGGCAAGGATCTGGTCGTGTGAAATGTTTCAAATTAATTTGAAATTCACTAACTATTAATATTGAAAGGTGTAAGATCTTTAAACACTTACAAACATTCGGGAAATATTTTTCCTGGTGCAAAATCATGTAATTAACTTTATAAATTTATGCGAGACAAATAATCCAGTCTAATAATAAATACTCCATATTAGGCGATCAAAAGAGGCCGCGATAGTTTTTCGAGTTAAAATGTCCGCTGGTGCGTGTTGAAGAGCGCTTATCATTAATTCATATGCATCTTCAGTCATACGTGATTCTAGATATTGCCGGGATGTTGATTTGGCAGTGGAAATTGTGCTACTGTGAGTTAGTTTTGTCTTTGTGATTTTAATTGCGGAAGCTTCAGTCTTTGGATGTTCAATTTATTTTAGGAGGTTTTTTATTTAACATTAATTTTTAACTTTTTTCAATTGTGTGTAATCATTAATCAATCCTTTTGTTGAAATTACGATGAAGAAGTTATACACGATCTCTCACGTAGTGGTAACCATGATGACAAATGCATTACTTAGTGGCCGCTAATAATGTTATCGATGACTTTGAGTATTAATAACGACAGTGCATCGCTAAATCATCAAACAACGTGATAAAAAAAGTCAGAAAATGATGAATTGATAAGAAACATCACAGGAATGATGTCTTATTGACGTGTATAAAATTGAAAATGGATTTATGAGCCGCGCTGTCTTTTTTCTTTCTCTTCCCTCCATCATTCTTTCTTTCTTTCTTGAATTTTTTCGTTGTTTCCATTTTTTGTTATTTTCCCAAATATTCATTTATTTCGCATCTCTCTACATTTTTATCATTCCACTTTAAAATTTTTCTAACGTTTCCACTGTAACATTGATTTCTTTTCATCCACATCTTTGCTCACATAATCTTTTTTATATTTTTTACTTTAATTTTTATATTTATTCTAAAATAACGACAAAAACGACTTCATTCAAATAGTTGTGACACCTTCCAGCACGGGAACCTGCACCATCAATTCCTACCAACACAACACCAATCTTACCAGTTTCGGTTTCATATCCAGCCTCATTTCCATGGAAAGCAACTGCGGATTTTCAGAGACTCCGTGGAAGATTTTGCTGCAGTTGGGTCAAAAGATCAACTTTACTTTAGTGGACTTCAGCACTGAGACTTCTCAAAAGGTCAAGGTCACAGCAGGAGGTCTGCACGTGCCGGTAAGTTATAAAAAGGTTTCATGAACTCCTTAGATTTTTTTCGCTACGAGGTTCGATTTTAAAAGATTGGTTATACAAATTGTCATTTATAAAAGTATTAGAACAAATGTTATTAATTTGTTTGAACAAATATAAAAGTCAATTTTTATTGATACTTCTGCAATATTCATGTAGTACCACACAACATACGTCCCGCATCTTGTTTACACTCTCACGACAACAACTATGACATTAGCGAAAGTGTTGCATACATCGCAAGCATCTTCTAAACTTTTAAAACAACAACAATATCAGCCACTACAACTACAACGTCAACAGCAGCAACAACAAAAACAACAACTACCGAACAATCGCCAGCAATCCCAACAAAAATGCAAAGCATTATACGCCATCATAAAAGATCTTGCATTAAGCTCCAAGCTTGTCAACGTATGCGGTGGAGGAGGTCTTGCCGCCTTTGCTGCTGATGGTCGTCGCTTCATATTCCGCGGTGGTGGTGGTAGTGGCGATTCTGTGACGGTTAACCAAAGTGTCGTTTATGTCGGTAGAATAAAACACATCGCTGTTACCAATGGCAACGAGGCGGAGGTCATGTTTAGCCAGGACATTCTCATCACCGGATACCACTTTCTTATTGTTTTTGAAGGTTGGGTGTGATTTTTCACTGTTTGTTCATTTGTATGATTAATTTTGTATCCAATAAGTTGTCATCGTATAGATGCTGTTTGATTGATTTTGTATATGAAATAGATCAGCAAATTACTTCGAGACGACATTAAATTAAGGAACGAAGAGGAGTTGTGCGTGTGTCCAGTTGAACCCAACCAAATACATTTTGTTTAGGAAAAAATTGCGATTTTTCCATTATTCTATAATAAATATTCAACAATAATAAATGAACAACTTTATTTTGTGTAACATTTTTTAATGATAGCGTACGAAAAAGTATTAGTATAATGTTGCAGAAATTTTTTTGATCAAATTTTCAAAATGATGAGAAATATTACCAAGAACGCCCAAAATAAAAAAAACGAAGTTTCTATGTTTAAATAGACTTTTTGATATGCATCTAATGTAATTATTCAACTTTTTAAATCATTTAAAACAATAGAAGCACTGCCTGAATTTAATTTGGTTCATGCTGCAGCAATAATTTTTTCTCTCAAAAAGAATAATTAAATTTAGTTTTGGTATAATGCTATTATCCTTTCATCTTCACGTTAAAACTTTGTGATGCCTCTCTTTCTCCTATATCTTGCTTTCTTATTTATTATTTATATTAATTTTCGGTTGGTATACATTTTTTTCATCTGTCTTTTTAATATTTCACCAAAGGACATGTATTATTTTGTTCTACGTTTTCCTATGCTATTTAATTTTTTTCGTTTTTAAGCAAAATTTCGCAAGAAAAAACTTTGACCATTGAGATTTTTTTCTTTAATTATTTTTAATTTTAATTCTTTTTTAAATGTTATTAAAGTTAAATATATATAATATATGAATGCAAAGTTGTGATGATTCATGCAAAAACAACGAGATTCTTTAACTAAAAATGAAACGGAAGTGATATAGGAATTACACACGCATCCACAAATGCCCTCCATATTTCAATAAAAATTCAGCGCTAGGAAAACTATATGGAGATGACAAATTACTGAAAATCATGCACGTCACAGCAGTCGGATATGGCTGTAATGCATGCTTAATCCCTGCATGTTTCAACGAAATCGCCCACTGAAAGAACATTTCTAACATCCAGCCCATCACCAAAACAACAAATATTTTGCAAGTGTTAATTCCTTATCAAATAAGTATTTATGCTTCATAACTAAACTGTTGTGAGAGGACAATACCTATTTTCCATTACAAATACTATTTCGATGAATGCAGATGAACGTGATTTCGTTTTACGGCATCCATTTATTTTCATTTTTTTATAACATCTTGAAAAATGTTGTGAATATTTTTTTGTCGCAAATTTTCATTTGCGTAAAGAATTAGAAGTAGCGACTGAACATGTAGCAAGTAGCATGGGTAGTGCTAATACTTTGTAGGCTTGTAGAGGAATAGCAGCCCCTGATTTAACTGACCTCACACAACGAAGTATGATGGTTTTACAAGCGTTTTTGATCTTTTCATAAAAATGTACTACTCAATTTTTATTAAATTTTTTTTTTATAAATTTGAAAAACAAAACGACTAACAGTTAATTGACCAAAAGCTTAAGTCGGCATAGCTTGAAGTTGAACATAATAATTTTCAAAAACAATTTTCTGATATCAATTTATTTAAATCTTATGTAGTTTCCACATCAGTGCAAACGAAAAATTGTGAACCAGCTTCGTAAAGTCTATAAAATAAAATCCACCGCCATTTAAAATTTAAAAAGATAAGCTTCATGAGAGAGAAGAGCATTTAAAAACTTTTTGAAAACCATTGCATTTTTTCGATGAGTTCGTTTTAAAGCATCCATTAAATAATTTTGCGTCGACAATATTAGAGCTTCAACTATTTTTTTCAATTATTGAAAAAATAATTCCGCTTTTAAATGTTCTTAGCAATTGAAAAATTATAAAATTCTGCATCAAATCACGTTTTCAAACGTCATCTGTCCAGTCCAATTTGTTTTTCCTTGTTTGCTTTCTATTTTATTATTTTGAATTTCCTGCCCTACAAACAGCCATTGGATGCATTGAAATGGATGAACCTGATGGTGCATGGATCAAGCAGAACAAAACCTCCGCCATCATAGGCTGCCATGGAACACATGTCACGTGGTTGATGACGTGTACGAGGGGCTTGTGGGTGGGAGAGACACGAAACTGTTCAGCTGGTTGGTTGATTGGTTGGTTGATTGGTTGGTTGATTGGTTGGTTGATTGGTTGGTTGGTTGGTTGGCTGGCTTTGACTGGTCAGTTAATTGTTTTGTTGGTTGATTGGTTGGTTGATTGGTTGGTTGGATGGCTGGCTGGCTTTGGCTGGTTTGTTAATTGGTTGGTTGGTTAGTTGGATGGCTGATTGATTGATTGGTCAGTTTTTGGTTAGTTGGCTGGTTGATTGATTGGTTGGTTTTTGGTTCTTTAGTTGGCTGAATGGTATGGGGGTAAATTTTGAGTTGCTGTGAAAATGAGGTGGCAAAATGATAAAACAGTTGAAGCGTCTGTTTCTGCTTTGGCACTGGCTAGGTTGGGACGCAAACACGCGCCACGTGTGATGCGACGATTCATGCGTCTTTATTTCTCTGAATTAGATAATGAACAGTAACATTAAAAAGATGTAGAAATAGATGACCAATTTGAAGTGTTTGGATGAAGAGTTTTACACATTTTTCACAACAAAACACTAGAAGAAAGAAAAACCATTAAAATACAATTCAATAGTTGATTATTTACTATTTAAATAACATAGCAACGCATACGCAATGTATTTGTAATGTGAACCAAAAAATATTTAAACATCAATCACCCCAAAAATCCCTGTAACGAAAGAATTATATTTCAAAGAAAAAAATCAAAGAAATACTACCCTAACGACAAAATATTAAAATATACTGCTCCGAAAGTACCAATAACGGTTGTCATGGTTACATGACGCTTAATTAAACTTCAATATAACACCTCGATGGCAAACAGTCGTAAAGTGTTTATGTATGCATGAGTGTCTAAGCGCTAGTCTCACCGGAGCACGACTGCTGCTTCTGTGCGTGTACTGTGTATGTGTGTATGTGTGTGTGTGTGTGTACGTGTGTGTGTGTATGTGTTTATGTGCGTGCGTGTGTGTGTATGTGTGCGTGTGTGTGTTTGTGGTTAGGGTTTGTGTACGTGCGTGTGGGTGTGTATGTGTGTGTATCTGTTTTGTGTGTGTGTATGTGTGTGCGTGCCAAAACGTTAGCGAATCCTTTATAATCTTCATACAAATATGTGAATTTGTGTGGCGGATATGTGAGGTGAGCCTGAATATTGCAGGCCCGCTGCATATCTAATTAGGAGCAATTGAGATGTAATGGACTTAATTGAAACAAATGAACATCACATTTCATCCCGTAATTTAATATCATCCCGTATGTATGTATGTATGTATGTATGTATGTATGGATATATATATATATATATATATATATATATTTTTATATGTATATAACGTACATATATATATATATATATTTATATATATACGTTGTACATACTTTTAGGCATGTATTGTATATTTGCATAGAGTTAAGTATAAAATAGATTGAAACTTTATATGAAATTAAATAAAACCCATACCACATTAATGCACATATTTCATAGGTAAAACACAAAAATTTACAAATGTGTAAAGAGAGACAAACGAACAAACAAACGTATATTTCGAATATGAAACCTAACTACAAAATTAGGCTGGCCATGTTTGGACTTAAGAACTGCAGAAATACACGAGTGTAGGTTTTCGAAATGAAAAAGACTCATTTTTCGTATAGAGTTCATGTTTGTGTGCATGAATAAGTAGGTAGGCTTGCGTGTAAATAGATGTGAATGCACATGATGTTAATGCATGTACACACGTTTGTACCGTTGTGTATTATTACAAATGTTTGTGCGTATGTTTAGGTGTTTGTACGAATATATAGGACGGAACAAGCGCCTGTGGTTGTTTAGCAAAGATACCATAACACCACAAATGAATGTGGGCGTCATTAGGAATGGCTGAAGATTTTTAATTAAATGATAAATGTTATTATAAAAATTAGCTAGTTAAAGTAGTTAATAAAAATCAATAATTGCAAATTGATTAATATTAATAGAAAAATTACTAACATGAAAATTTTATTGACCTGTGTACAGTGCAGTACAGTACGTTAATAAGAATCACGTAATGTTTTCCACTTCTATACTTTGAGATTTTGTTCATTTGTCCAGTCATACATGTACACGCACACACACGGAATGACGCGCTGACACGCTGCAACCGTCAGCCTCCCATCTTCAAACTCCATTGAAATTGTTTTAACGAAGCGTCATGACTGTTACATGGCTTAAATATTCTGCTCTCTACACTAATGAAATCAAACTAGAACACAATAACTACAACAGAAATTTTTTTAAACACCTCATATTAAAGGTTGAATGTCATTACAACAAAACGCAATATACAACGATTTAACCACAACAAAACGAATATATACCCCTGTGGTCCATAATAATAAATGCTAAAATGAACAAGCCAGTCTAAAAAGAGAATAAAGAGCCAACGTTCACACGCTTTTTATAATTGCTATTACACGTCTCTAATCGTTAGCTGTGGACAAATGAGGTAACGTCATGGTTATTAAGTTATTAAAAAATAATGATTTCATGCCACCATCATAAAAATTTAATAATCTAACTGATTAACAGCACATAAAGCAGTAGGATATTATGTGGTTTTTTTGGTACAAACATGATATTCTGAGGTCGGTCACCTTGTAAATATTGGTGAACAAGCAATCGCAATTGTATCTTACATCAAAAGTCACAATTTACAACAAACAACGTTTATTTACGATATAATAACAACAGAACTAAGACCAAACGAAGCATACAGCACTGAACACAACAGAACACAGCACAATACCCAGCATAGTGTTGAATACAACGACACATCAGACAGCACATCACACGAACAAGAAACACCAAACAACAAAACACCTGAGCAACAAACTACTAAACAACACTTAACAATACAACACTGATGTACACACAAACACAGGTGCCAGGAGAATATTTGCTGACGTCAGCTCATCATTACACTCCTATCTACTACTGCCCCTAGGTACGTTTTCATTCATTGAAACATTTCGCGGGGTATCGAACGCAAGACATGCGTACTCGCGCAAGTACACTTTCGTTTGTATTTCTGCTGCTCTGGCGTCTTTCCATCTACGCATACGTACATCAACTTTGTATTTTTGTGAAGCAATAGATGGCCTGGCATATTATTTTGAAGAAGTGCGTGTGTGAGTGTGCTAGTGTGCAGTTGTTTGTGTGTGCGTGCATATTCAAGTTAGTTTGTCCTTTTGAATCTGCATGTTTAGATGCATTTATCCATGCGCCTGTGCGTGTTTGGCATAAGTAAATAAATATTTGTTCATATGCGAATTTATACAGTTTGCACATATCTGTGTTTATACTTGTTCAAGGATATGTCAACAATGAAAGTTTGTAGGAATGTTTGAAAATATTTTCGCATATAGAGAGCAATGCAAGCAAACATGCACACATATTTGCAATAAAATGGAAGTTTTGATGTTAGTGCAAGAACGGAACGGCATGTTTATAAATTGTTAGATAAATGTTGAGATAGCATTAGATGATGCAAACGATAAATATGTCACGGAGATTAATCAACTGCGGCATATCAATTTTTTATATATTTTTTCAAAGATTTTTTTTCGTAAAAATATTTCAATTCCCATATTTTGGAATCCGTTAGATATTGATTTTTCTCTTAAAAATGAAAATTGGTTTTCGTTCATTTTATAAAACGAAACAGTTTATTTTTTTATTTATCAATATTTTGGTTGCAAAGGAAACTAATATTCTACTTCAAACAGTTTCAAATGTTTGGAAAACTAAAAATTTGTTTCTGTTTGTTTGAAATCATTGCAACCACATACAAAATATTTTCGCTTTGGAACTTAATGGCAATCTCAGTATATTAAATGTTTTCTTTCGCTTAAATAATTCATATCATGCTTTTCATAGGAACATTTCAATTTTTTCATCATTAAGCACAATATTTTATCAAAAACAGTTTTTCAATTTTAATTACTTGTTTCTCATTTTCACCTTCAATTCAGATTAAATTAGTTGTCTTTTTCATAGTTTTGCTTGTATTATAAAAGAAATAATTATACGTAAATTCAGCTTAGAAGCTGGTGAATAATTTTTGTCCGATTATTTGTCTATGCGCAAGTTATAATCTTACATAATCTTATCTCATCACCTTGATTTACATTATTTCTGAGTAGAAATGATCCATTTTTAACCATTAAATCCTTTCAATTATCTTAAGTGCCTCTCTTTTCAAAACTTTCACTATATCGGCTTCAAGTTTACCATTTCTAATTAGAACATCCATTCAATGTTTTAACCGTTGAAGAAGCAATCATTGAGGCATAAAGACCTTAGGTCTGAGTTCGTCCATTACAGTTATGTTATGTAACTGTAACTAATACTAGCAAAAATAAAATAATTGCATTTCTGGTCACTTTAAACTAATATTACTGTATCGTTTTTAAAAAATTGTTTCAAAGTATTATAAAACAAGTTTTGCTATTTAAAGATTTAAAGCATTTATTATATCTAGTGGTAAATCAAGTTTTTTGTTTCTTTTTTTTTAAAAACAATTTTATTATTTCATAAAACGCGTCATAAAATTAAAAAGCTTTACTACCGCGAAGTTGTTTTAGCGTTGAAGAACGTGGCCAATAAATTTTTTTTCTCTTCGAAAAACCCCTGCAAGTCAAATTAAATTTAACATTTGCTCAGAAATGTCCTTGCCAATTATACTTACGTTGGCCGTTCTTATCGGAGTTAGTGTTCTCTTCATTGGCATCGTCTGTATGCGCAAGTTAGTAGGTTATGGTGATGGTTTGTTGCTTGGAGTTGCATTTGTAGTTGTTTTTATTGTTTGATTTTGTTTGTACTGCCAGTTTTGTTTGCAGCGAGTAAATATATTAGTAAGACAGAAAATTATTTTGTTAAAAATGATAAGATAATGCACGGGAGCATACAGCAGACAATTTGTGTGGTTGCCATCACATCCTATGCTAAGGGTGGAAACAAGAAAATGTTGTTGTGGCTGGAAGGATTTGTTGTTGCAACGATCATGAATATGACTGAGAGAAAAAGGATTTACGATAGTGATGATGATAATTTATGGATGGCGATGATAGTCTGAAAGATGATGAAAATGAATTTAGGTGTATGGATGAATGAAGCGATAATGATGATGAATGGTGTGTGCTGGTGGTGTTGATGATGGTAGTGACGATTGATGTGGTGATGGTAATAGTTGAAGTTTGTCTGATGTGAAACGATGATAGGAAACTGAATGATGGTCGTTTCGCTGCCTTGATAGATAAGTTTCATTTCGTTTGCTCCTCATACAATTCTGCTCACCAAGTTTAAATGTCATTTTAACTTTTGTTGATTTATAAGATTCCAGCATACTTACGCCACACCATCTACGTTGGCAACTTCTTCACCTAAAATGGCAACCTTCACAGTGACGTCCCAAAAAAACAAAAGTAAAAAAGATAAACGACGCAAGTTTGATTGCTTTTCAACAAAAATATCATCATGTCACAAACCTCAATTACGAAAGGCGTGCAGTAACAACCAAACAATTGAAAAAAATCACATCAACATTTTCCCTCCACCGCCGATCACCCCAACAAATTATTGGCAATTCTCCTCATCTCTACCCCTACCTTCTAATCAAAACGCAACGTTGGCAAAGTTGAAGAACACCACCACCAACAACAACAATAGCCAGAGCAACTGCACTTACGACCCCGTAAACAACAAACAACTTCAACAACAACATCCACCACAATGCCTTTGTTTGATGTCGCCGATGTTACATCAAACCAGTGACAACCTGATGAAATGTTGTTGCTCAAATTCAATAACCAATCTCGAACGAACTATTTTCTTGCGCTGTGATTCACCGCAGCTCTGTAGGATGGCCAGCCAACCGGCTGCCGGTGAAATGGAACACGTGGAAAACTCAAATATCTTCGATCAATCACTCATTACTGACGCTGGGAATGTGTCGTGTGTTTTTATAAATTCAAGGTCAAGGACGAATGGAGTGTTAAGTTTGAAGAGCGATTGTGATTCTGGCGAGAGGATGATCAATCGTAACGTGATTGAATCTGAAGAACTCGCATCCATCAACGCCAGCGACGTCAATATGCTTCCCAACAACAACAACAACAACAACAGCAACAACAACAACAACATTAAAAACAACAATCACTCGAATGAAAATGCACTAAGCAACGATTTCAACGTTGACGTCATCAGCAATAATAGCAACAATAACACCAACGATGCCCAGTCTTTCTGCCATCATTCGGATTTCCCATTTTTTTTAGATGTACAAATCAACAACAACAATCAGACGAACAACATCAAAGTGAATAAAGATCATAGAAAAGACAAAACTAATACATTAGGTAAGGAGAAACATTCCAAACAGAACAGATATCAGACCCGCCACCACCAACAACAACAGCAGCAACAACAACAACAACCTCATCTAGACCAACAACACGATCATCAACGCTGCAGCGATAATACAACAACATTTTTATCATTAGATCCAGTGTCCTACTTACATGCAGATTATAAAAAGCTTGTCTGACTGTATTGTTGAAGAAATAATTTACTGACCAGGTCGTGGTCTTTAATGTTCGTTCGTTCGTTCGTTCGTTCGTTCTCACTCATACTCACTGCAACATTTCTTATTTGTTTGTTGGTTTTCACGATTATCGCATATATATATACTTGTTAATATTATATGTTTATTTCTTTTTGAAATAACAACACGCTTTAATAAATTTTATTTTGAACGAATCAAAGTTTAGGCGCACAACACACGATAACATTCAACGTTCAATTATACTTAACTAATTTTGAAACAGAAAATTTGACAACGTGAATGGGAAACAACCAACTTTGGGAGGATACAATCGAAGAAAAATTTAGAAAAACCACTTTTTGATTATTTATAAATTTAACATTTTTCTCAGTTTTTTTGGTTCAATTATGAAATTTTAATCATTTTGTATCGAATGAAATATTTTTCACGATTGCTTCAAATTCAAAAATTTTTTCACACGCGTAAGTCTCGGATTAATTTCCAATCTAACTCAATTTAAAAATGGAACATGTTTACAAAACTCTCATTTAAGTTAAATCTCTACAATCAGCATAAAAAATAATTCAAATTTCTGGAGCCATAAAAAAATCTTCTTTCAAATGTGCGTTAACTGAAGCGAAAAAATAACACAACAATCGTAATGAGTCATAAAACAACAAAGCATGGTTAGAACGAATGCTATTAAACTGAACAACAAATGAAAGAACGAATAGGCGAACCAGGAAAAATAGCGGCAACAAATGACAAAGTGACTCGATCACAAAATCAATTGATCGTGTCTTATTGATCATAATGTACGATGCCTCCAGCTCGATCACTGCCCCTTCCTATTTATCCTCTTGCGATACCATATAGCGATGGTCCATTTTCAATCACAAATTTATTACATTTAATAAGTTTAATCATTCGCATTGCATAGTAGGAAGTTTAATGATTACAAAATACTTAAATCTTTATGAAAACACAAAAACGTATTATATATGTTAAACTCAAATTTAACAATATATATTTTTCATTGAAATTTGCAAATTAATTGACAATCATATACAATGACTGAAACTTCAAACTATTCACATTTCTGTACGACTGTGTATTAATGATAAAAACGTGGAAAATGATAAATATATAAATTTCAATTATATAAAGACATGTGAAATAGTGTAGGAATGAATGTTCAAATAGCTAAAAACCAGTACAAATGAACAAGAAACATGAGAAACGTAGCAGAGAAGAAGACATTATTGTGAAATATCGATTAAATGATTAGTGAGAAGACTAATAGAAGAAGAAGAAGAAGAAGAAGAAGTCTCCGTCTTCTAATCAGTCAATAAAATGTCGTCTCCATGTTACATGTACGTGGGCCTTCCGTGTTCTTGCGTGATATAAAGTTGTTTGTTAATTTTTTATACACTCCAGTTCAAAATCTTACCGTTTAATATTTTATTTGTTTGGATATCTTCTTGATAAATTTTGTATGTTTTCATATGTCGAAATATCTCTAATACATTAAATAAAAGTAAATTATGCTATCTAAAAAATCCCAGTTTAATTTTTTTATTATATCAATAATTAAAAAAATCTTTACAAACTTTGGAAGAAGTTAAAAACTTCAATCTGTTGAGTTAAGTTCAAAATTTTTGTAACAGTTCACACCTCCAGAAAAATAAACCAGTTATCTGAAACCCTTGGAGAATCATGGATATTTCAAATATCACATTGTAATACTATTTCATCATTTCATGGTAGTTAAAATACTCATTAGAAACTTTTACAATTTCTAAAAATAAGTTGTCGATTATATTTATTTTCCTGCTTTATAATCTTTCATGATAAATTAATGTGAATTCATGAATAATTTCTTGTATTTGTATGAACGAATGAAAAATGAATGACGAACGATCAAATGAACGATTCAATTTATTTCTCATTCGCAAGAGACTTCTAAACATATTGAGTTATTGAACATACACCTAGTTACCATGTGGCACAAAAACTACTTTGAGGTTGTGTGTCACAAAATATTTTTAAAGTGATGTTTTAAAAACTGTGTATCAAGGGTGGATCTAGATTAGAAATGCTTGCCCTTGGCAACTTTTTGTTTGCTTATAGCACAATTATGTGTCAATTTTTATATTTGAAACTGCGTTTTTGTCTATAAAATGTATTTAAACGATATTATTTGACTAAATTTTAAAAAAATTAGCGCAAAATGGTTTTTGACTGTTGATAACGAGGACTGCTATCCTTCTTCGGCACCCATCTAAATTCGACACTGAACAGGTGAATCTCAATTTTACTCGTATTGTGAATTCCTGTCTAATTAAATGTCTTGTTAATTTAAATTTTTTATATTTTCAGAAATGATTATTTGAACTGTTTCTCTGAATCTAGAAAACTAATATTCCAGTTAAGAATAACTAAGTTTTAAACTTGAGATAAAAAGAAGAACGATTTGAAGCATTAATTTATTTAATGACACAAATGTAGCGATACAAGGAAACAATGTATGCAATTGAAAAAAATCTGCAAAAATCTTAAACGGTAATAAATAATTGAAGGTTCCCATATATGACGGTTTAGTTTCAAATTAACATCTTCAAAGAGTAAAGACATAGCTTTTTAGCGCTCCAAATAGCCAAAATATTTCGTTGTTTTTAAACATTGCAGAGATATTTACAATTTTTATAATTTATGTTTCACCATGAATGCATCACTAGGGAAATACCGACTCTGAAATACTTATTTTGTTTAGCGTTGTATATCGGCTGAAATTGATTTAATTTCCATCTGATTATTTGATTGATTTTCCTCTAAATTTTTTCTTAACAATTTGCTATTCATTTTTCAATTTGTTAGAAGAACCTGGACAGAGACAAACTTTTAACCAACAGCTACCGAGAACAAAAAAGTTCCGCAATGAAACTTGAATAATATGTAAACATGTTCTAGTATTTTCAACTCTGTTCTCAAAGTGAAGTAAATGAAAATATGATTATGTTATAAAAATATCTGTACGAACGTAACGTAGCTTGCCTAGCGTAGTTTGGAATTAAGTTGGAATGTTTTCAACCGTGCAACAACTCTCACTCGCATCCGTCACAATCAGATTTCCAGCTGAACGCAATCGATGTCTCCAACCCCAGTTCTGAAGTGTTGTAAACCACAAAGTTTCAATATCACTAGCTGAGTTGCAATGTAACTAAAACAGAATGTTCCTTTATATAACATCATCTTTCTTTAAAACTTTTAAATTTTCTAAAAATTTAAAGTACGGAAATGTACTTTCTACAAGTTTTTATTATACGGAGTTCGTTTAGTGCAAAACTACCGTTGCTTTTAAACTCTTTTTGCGAAACTTTGTTTAAAAATTCATATAATGACCTGCCTACGAAAGAAAATATAACAATGCAAAATTGGACCAGAAATGCAGACCTGAGCAAGTTGGAACAAAACAATCAGTCATAAAATATGTATATATATAAATAAAAATAAAACAATGTCATAGTAACGCGTGTTTTATATACGTGTGTGTGTGTGTATGTGGGTGTGTGTGTCTGTGTATTGAGTGATAGTGAGTGAGTATTTTGTATGTATGTATATGTGTAGTGGAACAAGTATACACAAGATATTTCACAATAAGAACTGAAAAACAAAAGCAAGAAAACAAATTTTTCTAATTTAAAAATGAAAGATAATCGTTGCCAAAATGCAAAAACAAAAAACATATGATGGGTTATTTGTAAAAAATGATTCCTTTGTAATGCTGTATTAATAAGCAACAAAAATATTTTTTAAAAATTTTGGAATAATTAACTGCGACCAAAAAAACACGGAATGTAGCAAAAACAAAAATAGCATTTATAAATATTTGTATATCAATAATTCTGGATTATTTTAATAAATAGCAATAATAATTTTTGCAACGGCCTTATGGTACTAACAATTTGTGCACCAGGGGTAAATATCGGCTTTCCATCAATCTTAGCATTTGATGCGTCTGAACAAATAAACGAATAAATGATAATGATTGCAAAAATAGTAACATTAACAATAGTAATAAATAGGAAAATAATAATTAATTTCATCAAAACGCGTGTTATCATCGTTAATTCGCGTTCAATTACACGCATGATGATAAATAGTGGAGACAGCTATAGATACGCACAACGACAATTAATAAGACGCAGACAATGTCAAAAACTACACGAACAACAAACACTACACTGAGTATGAAAAAGTATCAATTTCAAATTAATCTTACGTGAAGATATGGTACGCGTGCAAAAAATGTGTGGTTGAATTATTTTTAAAAACAGTGAAATGTCGTAAAAAATGTTTGTTTCAAACTCATCATCATATACATAGAGACAAATGTAGACCATTTAACAAGTCAACAAATAATACAAGGAATAATTTCATTTGTTGCTCGTCATACGAATTTACCCACTTAGTGAATCACTGCGTTGAATGGTGGTTGTCGAATGATTGTGCAAAATAAGAAACTGTGCTTTAAACGATTTTGAAAATTTTTATTACGAACATTTCTTACATTGACAGAGACAATGAATTTCACATGTTAAACAGCCATTGTTTTTCTTATTACGTGCACAAAATATGAAGCCACATATGGACAGAAATTCTGAAAAAAAAATTATTTTTCACTTTCAAAATTATATGTTTTCTTCACATATATCATTCCTTAAGAATATATTGCATGTATTTTTGATTTTTCAGTTAACGAATTATTGACTGCTGGCTACGCTATTTTAAAAGCATTTTGTTACAATGCTTGTTACAATTTTGTCATTCATCAACGCGATGAAAAATGCAAACGGAAGTGTAAAAATGAAAGATGTTTCAATTAAAAGCTCATGCCTGATAAAAATTATAGAACAAAAATAGTAAATTGTATTTATTTATTTTTTTTAAATTCATACTTACATATGTTAAAATGTCTCAGTTTAACTGTCAGTGAACCAACTCAGCGTGTAAAAAGCAAATAAAATAACATTAAAAATATTTTGCGAGGTTAAGCATTTGAAAATGTTTAAAGTACATACAAAAGTCGTTCACACAAGACATGCCATAACAAGCTGTTTCTGTTCTTTGTTGAGTTTGTTGAGTTGGAGTTGGTACGTGTTGAAGATCTGAACAATTTTTGTCCTGCACAAACTTTTCAAAGAACCCACGATGGAATGTTTCATTAATGGGAAGAGAAGAGGAATGTAGGATTGTGCTCCATCGCCGTTGATTGGTTGGCGGCTAGCTGGCGGCTGATTTGTGGTGGCTGGATTCATGTTTGATTGGTTGTGGTAAGAATGAAAGCTGGAATTTAGTTGATCATTTCGATCTGCAAATTTGAGTGACATTCTATCAAGGGACATTAATGATGAGTCTTTTTGTTTCACTAGGTAACACGAGACATTAGAAACCTGAAGTTGTGTTTGTTGCGGCTTCTGCTTGGTCATGTAGAAGTAATGTTGTTGCTGTTGTTGTTGCTGCTGTTGTTGCGCTATTTTAAATTGTTTCTCATTTATAATAGCAAACTGAATTGTTGAAGTGCTTCTGGCAAAATAGTTTGAATAGTAATCTTGAAATCTGTTGAGGAACTCCGCTACTGAAATCATTGTGCTCGTTGTAGAATACTTGACGCAGATTTTATCTTAAAATTAAATATGTTATTTTTATTAGATATTCGTGTAATAATAATTTTTTTTGACCTTTTTGAAAAAAATTATTCTAAATTTAAAAATAAAGTAAGATTCTGTTGCATAAAAGTTTGAAAGACAAACGTACAAATATCTCAAAATAAAATTGTAATTACGAGGTAAGACCAGGTTAAAATTGTGACTAAAACCTCTGCAGTGATCAATCCTGACATGTCTCGTTCTACTGTTGACTCTGTAGCTGACTGTGAGAACGTGCCAATCATCTGAGCTGTCTCGCAACATGAAAGTTCCATCGGGGCAGGCATGCAGGTAGGCTTGGGCCGCCTCACCATTGCACGGTCCCCAGTACCATGGTTCCTGGTAGGGGTGAATGATTATCTTGCCCACTTTGTGTGTGTGTGTGTGTGTGTAGTGTGTGCGTGCATGCGTGTAAATGATTTAAAAACCTTGAATACAAGTATAGAATGAAAAAAATGTAGTATGACTACACTGGAAACAAGAAGGAACAGAGGAAATTTGATAGAGGCATACAAATTGATTACCAAAAAAGAAGAAACACCGTTTACCAGATTTTTTAAACTAGAGAATAATATAGAATTATGAGGTCACAGATACAAGCTCTCCAAAAAATAGAAAGTACCGTCAACCAAAAATTTTCAGCAGTAGGGTGGTAAACACCTGGAGTGATCTGAGTGATGAGACGGTTTCCGCTGAATCAATCAACAGTATCAAGATCAAACTCGGAAAGTTATGGTAATAAGACACGTATCTCGCAGCGGTTCTCACACAGACTCTAATCTACTGAACCACTTAAAATACTGTTATGTCATGTTTGTTTATGTTTAAATATGGTTTTGATTTGTTTAATTGTTTGTTCGTCTTTCGAGGTTACCATGGGATGCTTGATAGTTTTCGAGGTAAACATATGTCGTCTGAAGTATTTGTTGGTGCAAATTATTAATAACAATTTTGTGAGTAACAAACTAAGTGAGCATTTAAACAATTAGTAAGAAAGAATTAAAATTTTGGAGTGTTTAAAAAAATCTAAAAATATTAATCATTTATATATAGGTCGACATTAACATGATAAGTTTTTTTATACAATGCAGATAAAAAATAAACTGAATCTTACGTTTCTCATCTGCTTGAGGCAATCGAGAAAATCAAATTTCTTTTGGGGCTTGAGGTATGTTGATGACAGAAATTCTAAAAAAAATTTTTGTTTACTTTTAAAGTTTTACGTATTATTCATATTATTCACATACATTTTTCATTATGTACATTAGGGTGGTTACAATGCTATATGTAAAAAAAAAATTTCGAAATCTTATCGGGGGAACCCCCTAAATTGTGCCACTTGACTAAAAAATGACATTTGTAAAGTTTTAGCTCAATTGGATAATGCTAACCCGTGCCTCATCGAGGTTGAAATTTCGAAAAATTGGAAAATTTTGAAAAAACGCAGTTTTTGGTTTGTAAATAAAAACGGTTCACTCTAGAAACATGATTTTGGTTTTATTTTGTTCATTGATTAGTTTTCTTCAAATGTTACTATGATCACTATTTAGCTACAAGTTATAGTTTCTGACATATTTGCATTGTTACAGATACACATTGGAAAAACCTTGAATTTCTCCATAACACAAAAACACACAATAACTTATAAAGAAATGTTTTTAAAATAACACCGTTGTATCTAAATCAATATTATTAACAAATAAACACATTTTTTATTCATATTATATTGTTTATAGTTGTTATACATCAAATAAATTTCTACTTTAACTCGTTGTTCAAAAGGTAGAGGCTCGGATAAGGAGGCTTTTGAGCAACCAGGAAATTTTGTCCGACATTCAGCAATTACTTGCAAAAGATATTTTTGATCTTCCTCTTTTGTAATACATGAGTTGTAATCTGTTATTAATTTAACACCCCTTTCTGCTGTATCATTTGTAACTTTTAATCCGTCCACAATCTTTTTACTCATTAAATATTCTTCGTTGTTACTCCATAATTCTGGATTGGTATGCAAAAATTGATCATTAATATTAAATCTTTTTAAAAAATTACTTGATTGTGATGAAATAAAATGGTCCGCATTTTTGTCCAATATTTCTGATACTTCATTTAATTTTATTAGTGGTTTCATATCACAGTAGTCATCAAGTTCTTCATCCTCATTTGCTTGAGATATTAATTTGTTGCCATCCTCTTTTTTACACAATTACTTAATGAATCATCGAATAATGAAAAAACAGCCTGCTCAAGATTTTGAAACTGATATATCTGAGATAAATTTATTGACTATTGTAATTTACTAAAGATTTTAACAATTGTAAATCTTGGTTTGGAGCAAGTGCAGGTTTCGGGGCATCCAGCCACACTTTCACATAAATATTTATAATAAATAGGCAAATATCATGGAATCCTTGCTTTTCAAAAATTGTCAGTTGAAACTGTTCTCTGAAAAGGTATATTTTCAACGAATATATCGCTTTTGCCATCCACCTTGCGTGATGAAAAGCACCAGGAGCCGCAAACACGATGTTTTCTGACGGAAAGCGTTCTAAAAATATAAGACAAAGATTAATCAATTCTTTGTAATCGCTCCTTGGATGATGAACTGTTAATTGTTCTAGAAGATAGCTTGAAATTTGACCCGGATTAATCAATTTTCTGGCTACACTCTTATCTTTAACTTCAGATTTAAATTTTTTTATCAATGTTGTTTCATTCAGTTTTAAATTTTTTGAAAATATCCGATTGAGGGCCTGTAGTTTTTCCCATCACAGCATCAAAAACGGATCTCAAAACTACCTCAAAAATGTGGTGGCGACATGGAAGATACAATAATTTTTTCTCCATCAATTGCTCTAATAAAACGCAAGCACCTTTAATGCGGCCAGTATTCACGGCAGTTGTGTCAAAGGACATTGCTTGAATCTTGTCAAGTGCACCCCACTTTCCAAATTCTGAATAAACAGATTTTGCAATTGTACTGCCAGCACCATTCTCTAATTGGGGAACTCCAATTAACTATTCTTCTTCTCCACAGCTAATTAAGACTGCAACTCTTTCAACATTTTCTTTATTTAACATATCTGGAAGTAATTTCCCATCCCAATGTACAACTGCTCCTTACCAAAAATGAGAAATCGTAGAAAAACCAAAAGATCTTAATATTAATACATGAAAGCAACATAGAGCACCCGGGTTAGTAATAGTAAATAAGTTATTGTGTGTTTTTGTGTTATGGAGAAATTCAAGGTTTTTCCAATGTGTATCTGTAACAATGCAAATATGTCAGAAACTATAATTTGTAGCTAAATAGTGATCATAGTAACATTTGAAGAAAACTAATCAATGAACAAAATAAAACCAAAATCATGTTTCTAGAGTGAACCGTTTTTATTTACAAACCAAAAACTGCGTTTTTTCGAAATTTTCCAATTTTTCGAAATTTCAACCTCGATGAGGCACGGGTTAGCATTATCCAATTGAGCTAAAACTTTACAAATGTCAATTTTTGGTCAAGTGGCACAATTTAGTGGGTTCCCCCGATAAGATTTTGAAAAAAAATTTCTTGTGACCACCTTAATGTACATATTACATATGTATTTGATACCGAAGCTATTGATACTTTTACTTAAAATAATTTTTTATTTTTTTTTCAAGTTGATTAACTGGTGTCGTATCCTTCATCGACAACTTACTTTGCTAAAAAATTAACTATGCTTGGTTTAAAGAAACTATATAAACCAAATATGCACTAAAGATGAAATGTTGAAAATCGAAATAAGGCCTATCTATAAGATACATTTGAATAACAACAAGTTTCATGAAAAACTTGGATAATAATCTTATTTTCAATAAAATGAACAATTTTCAGAAAATTCTTGTAAGGAAAATTGAAAAGACAAACTTTAAATGCAAACAAATCGGTAGAATTCATATAATACTGTATACATTAGGGTCTTCTTCCTATATATATATATATATATATATATATATATATATATATATATATTTATATATTTATATATATATATTTATATATATATCAACATATACGTGTTCACATCAAATTTTTATTGTAATAAAATATATATACAAAAGTGTAGAAAGGTTATGAATATTTAAACAGACATCCATTCGTACGTATAAGGCCCCTACTTTCAATGTTTTTATAATGAAAAAATTCAATAACTAAATAGCGATATAAATATAGATCTATATTTGTAATGGCAGCTAAAATAAAATTAAATACACGAATGCGCAGGTGCAAATTTAATGCGAGAGAAGATAGATTTTCATTCAACTCTTTTTAAATGGCATGATTATTAATATAAAATAGTGATTTATATATTTTAATATATATATATATATATATATAATATATATATATAAATGTTTTTTGCTTGTGTTTTTGTGTGTATGTATGTGTGTGTGTGTGCAGTTTCATACACAAGATCCTCACACACAGTAAATTTACTACAGCCAACTACATATTCGGTTTTGGAAAAACACTAATTAGTAATTAGAGACACGCAAACGTACATGGCAGGTTATCTTAGATTTAACACGGATCATACACTTTTCTATCAAATTACTCGAAATACATATTTATGTTATGTCATTTTGTTATCAATTTATTTCAATTCAATTCTTTTTCAATTCTTTATCAATATGATAAATATTTTTATCAATTGATGTATATATATATACGTAGTTTAACAAAAGAAAAAATTTGAGAACGTATATTGTTTCAATTTTTATAAATGAAACCTAAAATTAACTTTGTATTTGAAAAAAATTTTGTTAACTATGTTCAGATTAATTTTGAATTAAGTTAATATGATGAGGTATTCAAAAACCGCAATTAAAAATGAATAAACGAAACAAACATAAAAAAATGTTAACCAAAAATAAAATAAACAACGAATAAATAAATGAATAATTGAGTGAATGAATGAGGAGTGAGCAAATGAGTAAATGAACGAACGAACGAACGAACGAATGAAAATTATCTAAATGAAAATAATCAACCGTCCAGGGTTTGCTGACTCGCTTGTACATACATAGAGTTAATTGCTTCCCACTCATTAATCATAATAGCGATCGACGTTAAATAGATAAATTAATAATGATACTCAACAAACACCATACATCAAATGTGGTTGGTCATTTGAGGATGTGGCATATATTTCATTGGTGAAAGTTGCCGGCATGACGTAAAATCGCTACATGAACACTGCATTGGGAAGCGACTCAAAACTCATCATTGGGGCTGACCTCAATCAACTCGACCATCACTCCATCCCTCAAACAGGTCTACACACTATATTCTGGTTCCCACCCACCGAGGTAAACCCCTGGGCATCACTCATACTTAGAGGTCACACGTCTCGACACATCATCTTGTGGTTGCAGCTGCTCAAACACCAACTTATTCAGCTTCGAAAAACATCATCACCAGAAAAGTCATCTCATTTCGCCATCGTCATCCTTCACAGAGTTGTGCCTGCTTTCAACATCTCAACAACATCCACTTCAACAATATCTCCAACTTCTGCATCATCACCACCAACAATACTCAATCAGCCATTCGGTAACTGACTGACTGGCTAAGTGTTTGTAAATGTCTGTTTTTGATTGTTGCTTTTCAATTCATCATCATTTTTCTCTCTCTACTATTATTGATCTGAACCTTTGAATACAAAAACGATTAATATGAAGAATGGAATAAATGCATATATATTTACGTATATTTATGTTTCATGTATATATTTTTGGCATTTAGAAATCGAAACTAAAAACATTATTTTTGAAAAAAATTTGCATCTAATAAAATTCATTCCAAACAATATATTACGTGTTTATAAAAGGTACTCCAAATTCCCTCTTCAAACTAATTTGCATTATTTTGTTATATTAAATTTTTTTTATATTTTTGACGCTAGCCAAAATTAGTTTACATATATATAAGTTACCATAAAAGGCCTATCACATACCGCTTGGATGATGGAAAAATAGAAAAAGGAAAAAAATGAAATTAGTTTGTTGAGCATAAATTTAAATAATAAAATGGTAGCCATAGTGTCATTTGAAGGAAAGACGCGCCGTGCATTGTAAGTTTGATTTATACGGGAATGTAGTGTTACAGCCCGCGTATGGATACGTATGAATTTCAATGAGGCGGTGCTGAAAGAACATTCGGACAAGATGGTCATCGTAATGTGTAGTGTTGATGATGATGATGTTGGTTTTGTTGGAGGTGGCCAGTAATGATGATGATGGTGGTTGTGTTTAAGATGATCACAGCAAAGTGTAATGATGATGGCTATGTTTAAGGCGTTTTTGTGTCACTGGAGGTGGCGTTTTTGATGTCTTTCAAAATGGCCCCTCTAAAAGTTTTTTTTCTTATTGATGACTTTCGTTTGTGGTTTTTCATCCCACATCGTGCTTTGTAGATGTAAAGATTAACTTATTTGTGTGGCAAAATACAAAATAATGCTACATTCTTATTTTCATGAATAAGATAACCAATAACCCCTATCCAAAACTTTCATAGAACAATTGCTATTAAATTGATGCCTGTCTTTATAATCGTAGACCTAAATTTTTTTGCTTTTTTTGATAAAAGGCTTGTATTTTAAATGGCAGCATTTTTGAATTTTTTTTTGTGTTTAGCTGAAAATTAAAACAAAAAATCAACTGGTGTTAGTAATTTTCATATGAAGCGCGTCACACAATTTGTATGCAAAATAGAAGAAAGTACCTAGGTGCGAGTCCTGGCAAAGAAATATGATTATTATGCAAAGGAATTCATAAGCACCCAGTAAATCATCGTTCCACTCACTAAGTCATGTCGCTAGGCACTTCCTAGGATACCAACTACGTCATTGTCATCCTTATTATCATACACTCATTTTCATCATTTATATCATTGCACTCATCTTTATCATTGCCGTCAGAACTGACCATCATCACCAACCGTGGCATGCGTTTTATGTCTATTGATATATTTTCAGCCGTTTTAATAACAAACCCAGCATCATTTATTAATTGTGTTTGTATTTTTACTCAGCAGTTTTGTATAAATTTCAAATATTTAAATCTACGTGGCTTTTTATATGAACCATTTTGATTAGTTGTTTCTCATTTTATTCATTTATATTATTTTCACCCTAAAATATCATTAGCATCATCATCATTGCCATCATCTTCACCACAATTATAACCACCATCATCATCCTATTCGTTGTCATCATTTTACTAACATTAAGATATAAAATTTTGCCGTTAGAAATGTTTCAACAAGGCGTGTTTTTATACATTCTGAGTTTTTTCACTTTGTTAAATCAATACTATCGAAATTTTCAGCTTTGATCGCGGTTCAACCGCTGTGACAATGTGCAGACAACAACGTACACTTCATTCATTATGTGTTTCTAATGTTTCCAGTTTTATTAAAATAAGCCAAAGTGAAGGAATTGATTTTTGTCCAAAAATTCAAGGTGTGGTTGCTGGTTATTGATTTGTAACTTTGAAACTTTATGGTTAAAAGCTTTCTCAAAAATACTATTTTACCATTATACTTTCATACAACTACACTTTTCGTTGACACAACTATTTAAATATTTTTATTAGTATTTTTCTTTTCTTTTCTTATGTTTTTAATGTTTTTTGTGCTATTTTCAGCCTTTTTGTGCTATTTTATGCTTCTGTCAAAAATGTTGCTTGTAATAAATCAACTGAATTATTCATTAGTATCAACACGTAACATAACGCCATCGTGAACGTAAAAGCATCATCACCACCACAGTCATTATCATTTTCATTTTATTACTGTTATCACCTTCACATCATTTTGGTAATCTTCATCATCATATCAATCATTCCACCATCACACTCGTCTTATCGTCAGGGCGATCATCGTTATCACTCCATCATCTTCTCTACAACGTTTTTAATCCTCTTATGATGACAACCCTTCATATCACCAACGCATCCTGCTCATCACGACATCATAATTATCTTAAGTACCATCACAACCACCTCCGTCATCGTCAACATCATCATCTGTATTCTATTCATCCTCATTACCATAATCGCCTTATCGTATTCTCCAAGGTATTTAAGACAACGTCTGCATCATCATCGTCGTCATCATCGTCATCATTTTTATCATCATCGTCGTCGTCGTCATTATTATCAGTGTCGTCATCTTTGTCTTCATCAGCAGTAGCGTCATCTGCATTGTCATTGTATTCGTATCTGGTTATTTATAGCTTTTATACCACATGATAATAATATCTTTGAAGTGCATGTTCTTAAAAAGTTATGTTTATCATGACTAATTTCATACTGATGATTTTTAATTAACGTTTCAATAAAAATCTAATGAAATACTCAAATGTAAATGAATGTATGCGGTTGTAAATAATAAATTCTCTGAATATGAAAAAATGTACATTGTAAATATGCTCATCAATCAAGTTGTACCATATGTACACAGACAAAAACACACACACGCACGCACACACACGCGCGCACGCACACACACGTACACGCACAAGCACACGCACGCACACGCACACACACACACACACATATAAATATATACACTAACACGTTTCCACTCACTCAGAAACATACTTGTAAACAACCAAATACACAAACACACATATACATATACACCATGATTTATACATACACTACACTACAAATACATCATTTATTTGATGAATTTACATTCAAGCAATTGAATCCACGTCTACAAAAGGAAAAGATTAGTGGTTGAGCGATCCCCACAATGTAGTATTCATTTGTTCGAACCATTTGGCTTAATCGTTTGACCTCATTAAGCGTAAGAACGTTAATATGCATGCATGCATGTGTGCAATCATTCGCGTCTGTCTACGCTGTTGCATGTTTGTTGCATGTTTGTTGCATGGTTGTATGATGGCTGGTAAATATTGCTTATGTGATGTTGACTTAGGAAGTGGTGGTTTTTTTGGTAGTGAAGATTTGGAAAATGAGTAGAGTAGAGAATCAACGATTGATCGAAGTTAAGTTGGTATCATATTACTCAACAATTTTTTTTTATGTATATTTGTTTTGTTTATTTTGCTAAAAATTTGCAAATTACATAAATTTATTTTAATATTAATTAAGTTTGGTTTGTGAATATGTAAATTTATAAAAATTTATAAATTTTAACTAAAACTAGGTTAAAATGTGAAAATGTAACTAGTCAGGTATCATATTTAGGTAACTACGTTTTGAATGCTCGGTTTAAGTTCATTTTATTACATTTTGTACTGTGAATTTTAAACATTAATGATTAGAAGTGTTTTTCGGGTGTTGGTCGAATATTTCAAAGTCAATTATTTGCACTAATTATCATTGCAAAAATAGACTGCCATAAATTATGTATATTGAAAATCAAGTCATATAGGTATGTAATAAATAATACACGTTAGCATTGATTTTTTACGTCTGCACGTTCGTTAGGAGCCATTTTTGTCTAAAATTTTGACAAAGGAGGCGCGTATCGAACGTTTAATGGCTTAAGGCTGCAACTAAATACCTTCAATGTAATCCATCTTTGAATTGATCAGACGTTGTTTAACTTTCAATTATTTATTGCAAAATTATTACAAAATATTTCTTAATAAATTGTAGTTTTTGACAGATGATTCTCGTCTTATGTAGATTCGTAAAAAGCAAAAGACGTATTTTAATAATTTTTTTTTGATAATAAACAATTAGTTAAAGTATTAATAAATATTTTGCATTTCAAATAATTGATTGAACTTTTAATCGGTAACAAGTTCCGAAACATTGGTAAAAATCTGCAAGAAATCTTCTGACCAGTTAACCTGCCATCCAGCCAGCCAAAAGACAACTAACCAAAAACAAATCTTCCAACCGGTTAAAAAAACACACCCATCCAACCAGCCAATCCAACTAGTCAGCCAACCACAAACAAAACAGCAAACAAACAAACAAAACATTCCAGTGGCCAAGCAAGCATATGTTGCTTCATATTGTTTTAAGTTCATAATGTTGTAAGTTCATATATATATATATATATATAACATGTTGGTCATAAAATTTATGTAAAATAATGGTAAACTACTGGGGAATTAATTTATATTAAAATAAACAATTATTATATTATATATATATATATACATCAATGAATAAAAATAAAGAACAGCAAACATTGGATTTGTTTGTTGAATATTTGTTCAGCCCTGCTGCTTCCCAAGTAGGTTTCCATAATTTTTTAGATCCATTTCATCCTTTCAACACACACACACACGTGTATTGAAATGTTTGTTTCCTTTTATGTATGCTAACTGGAAATATATATTTTTATGCGTTTGGTGAGCGCGTATTTAAATTTGTTTATTTTAATATAAATTAATTCCCGAGTAGTTTACCATTATTTTACATAAATTTTATGACCAACATGTTTGTATTGTATATATATGCAGACTAGCACGACCATGTCATACATGCATCTCCCAACGCAGTCTCTTGGGAGATTCCAATTATTTCAACGTACACACGCGTGAAATGCATTATCAGCAACTGAAAAGGCTCATTCAGCACAAACATACTTCACTCTTTTCTTGATTTGTTTGATAGGTTTTGTTCTCTATGTGTGCTTCCCGCCAGCATGCTGTTCTGCATGTGCGTCTGTGTTTGTGAACATGTGTGGGTGTGAGAACATGTACTCGTGTGCAATGTGCATTTGAAATTATTATAAGCAAAAACAACAAAATTTTGGAATTAAAAACTATACCACAGAAACATCAACTATGACACGGCAACAAAGAAAGGCATACAACAACAAAACCTAACAAAACAACAAAAACAATTTGATAAAACATCACAACAATAACATTTCAACAAAACGTAACCTCAGAACAACAGCGCAGCGAACACACCAACAACCGCCTCCTTGCCAATAAATAATTCCTCTCAAGATCCGTTGACTCACAACTTGGATATTTTTCCTTCAACGTGTTTTTCCACGTTGTTGTGTACTGAAACTAATTTTAATTTTTACTGGACAGCAACTAATGAAAATTGAATGCAAAACTTTTCTGGAAAATCTCTTTGCAGTCCTCTACAAATTTGAAATTCAAAACAATGCACATAATATTATGTCTTTCAAAAAGATTTCAATTACGATGCTAATTTTTCTCATTTTTTAAATTTCCTCTTGTCAACTAAACATAGCAGACTAAAACAAATAAAACTAAACAGAGACAAATAAATACAAACAGGTAAAAAAACAGACAGAAAGACACATACAGGCAATTATACACAGCCAGCTATACACAGACTTACGCAGACAATTGGACAGACACGGACATACACAGACCAATACAAATAGACAGACGAAAATAAAGGCACAGACAAACAATCAAACAGACAAACAAACGCAGAGATCAGTGAGCATTAGTTCATTAAAATCTCGCGTCACGTTTGCAACATGCATGTCATATCACACGTATCTCATAGAGACGATTGAATGGATCGATTGATGGATGGATGAATGTATAGATGTATGAATAAATGGATGGATGAATAGATGAATTGATGGACAGTTGGGTGAAAAAAAAGATTGCCAATGGCATGATGATGAATTAATCAATGTTGGCTTGATTATTAAAAATGTGGTAGCGAAAATATTTGAAATAAATAAATGAACTCCAAAATAAATGAATAACTGAAACGATAGATAGATTAATGATCAAATAAATAGACGAATAAATCAAATAAATATGTGAGTAATTTTGTAAAATAATTATTTAATATAAAAATTATAGATAGATGGGTGAATTGCATGGCTAGTTGAAAAGTGTTGAAGTTGATATAGATAAAGGTTAAGCATCACTGCAAAACAGCTTGATGCAACTCATAATGATTTGTCCTGTCCGTCGCATCACTTCGTACGAGTTAATTAAACTCCCTGTTAATACATTTCATTTCAAAAATTTTGTTGCGGTTGTTAAATTTTATTTTTTTTAAATTTTATTTTTTTTACGCTGTAAAGGTAGTGTCCGGCAATGAATGCCGTGTGTGATGCGTTGTTCCATGTTTGTCCACATAAACTGTGTGTTGGTTGTCGATGTTTTTGGAAAACATTGAAGAGTGAAATGTAATAATTTATATTGATTATATTGTTGTAATTTACTAATTAACTAGCAAACAAATCAGTTTCAGCAGAGTCTATTTTTTATATGTTATTATTACTACTATCATTGATAACATGGTTGACTTTTCCAGTAGCCCCTTTTATTATTAATATTGTAGCTGATATGTTTAATTAATTTGAAAATGAATTTTAAGATCCTGAAAATTAGAATGAACTATCTGACTGGTGATAAGATAATTGAATATAGACATAAGATTTAAAACAACCCGATTAAATATAAATGTTAAGCGACAGCAAGCCTGATTGAAAGATATGAAGGAAAAACAACTTTTCTAAGAAATCCTTAAAAATTAAATCAATTTAAATGTTCCAACGCGTTTCCTCAACCCTGGAGCCCGCAGCGTAAACACGCACGCACGAGTGCACGCGCGTATATGTGATATGTGTAGGTACGTGTTTGGTTCTTTGCTATACAAATCTAAAGATTTATTTTAATCACGGACTAAAACACTATATGTGTAAGAAAGAGAGAAAGAGAGGGAGAGAGAGGGTAAGATATTAACACACCGGCCACACTCTACAATGCAATATACATGATGAAAGACTACTCAGTATTTTCAAGATATATTAATTCACTTGAAATGATATTAATAATATTTTTATTTACATATACTCTGCTGAAAAGATTTGCCACATTTAATAAATCACTTCTAGAGTTGAGTGTGGTGGCATTGGATTCAGCAAGCTCCAGCTATTTATGCCATTGTGTGAGTGCACTATTTGAAACGTGTGTTTGAAAACTGTCATGTATTTGTACGTTTGTGTGTTTGTGTGTCTCAGTTATTAATGTCCTACTGATCCTTGCTGATCAAAGTTAACCTGGCTATTAACAACAGTACTAATGACCATTAGAGAGATTTAAAATTACTTGGCATCTTGCAATTTATTGCGGGGAGTTTGCAGCAAGCCATGTGAACATCACTATAGATAGATGTATGGTAAATATTCATTAAAGTAAAATTATTTACTGAAATATAAGAGTTGCTGAATTTTTTCATTTAAATTATTATTTTTTTTAAATATATAAATTCAAATGCAACATTTTTAGCAGTTGAATGGATAGGATGAAATATTGGAAAGACATCCCTTGTTGCATGTACAACATATGTTGGGGGAATTACAATGTGATGTGCTCTGTAAACGCAACATATGTTGGGTGATTCATAAAGTTTATGCAACAACTTGGAAATATAATTTCTGTCGAACAAAATTAAGACTTAATCCGTTTAACCAAAGTTTTTTTTTGGATGGCTATTTTTCAAATAAATGAATGAATAACGAACTTTTGATATAAAAATAAAAATATCTATTGAAAAACTGGCACAAGATTGTGATTAATAGCAAAGTAAAGAATGTGTTGATTAAAAAGTAGGCGTTTTGATTATAAATGTATGCAAGTGCGAATTCACTAATTAAGATTTAACACAAATATATCTATGTAATCTTGTCTTAATGATATTTTAACAAATTTGCTGCATTTTAGAATTCATAAGATTTCATAAATTTCATTGAATGAAACATACTTGATTTTTTTGTTAAACAGACAATGTAGAATTTGTAATTTATAATAAACTTGCAAAGTTAGTCACGCAGTCGCGGTTTGTGTTGAATACTGAATCACGTTCCTCTACGAACAGAATTGTAAATTTATGAAAACTGTTTGAAAGTAATAAATGGCACAGCTGATATATTTCAAATTTTTATTTAGCTAACCACACGCTTATTCAAGGAACAACACAAAAATTTTTAACCATTTAAAAATATTCTCATCAATCACCAAAATTGTAAAAATTAGCATTGAACTTACACGCTTATTTATTATTATTTTCACAATTATTTATCACCGAACATGGATTAATGTAGAGACAATTGAACTTACAATGAAGGCGCGTCACAGCAATCCAGGCACTCCACTCATCAGTCTCGTAAACATGGAAGGAACAAGAAAAAGCCATATAAAAATACGCACGTATAAACAACTCACTCAGGCCAACTGTAAGACACATTTTATTAGCTGAACATACCATAAACATTTCCAAATAAAGGAATAAATGAATGAAGAGATGAATAAATGCAGGAGCGTAGCATACAAATATATCAACAGTCACTCGATTGTTGGGAGCAGCAGCTGTGCCATGGTGATCGTTACGTTACGTACGTCAGATTTATAAATGAATTTATCGTTTCTATGTTTTTGTTTTAGTAAAATTTTAATCTAGAATATATTGTAAGCTATTTTATTTTATTCAATTTGTTTAAAATAATTTTTTTAAGGATTTTTCAACAAGAATTTGCAAAAATTTGTTTAACATAACTCAAAATCAGACATAGTTTCTACTCTAGAACTTCAATTAACTGCCATCGGTGTTTCGCCACTCCCATTTAAAAGACTGAGAATGAACTTGTGGATGTCAAGCAAAGTTAGATGATGCTAATGAAAGCTAGCAAGAGTGCATTACCTATGGCTTAATTGAATGAAGCTCAACATATAAACTTCTTCCATACAAACCACTACTAAGACTATTAATCTTATGCGTACTACTACCACTACGATTACAACACTACCAATACTACTACTGCTACTACTTTTACTACTACTACTACTATTATAATTACTACTATTACTGCTACTACTACTAGTACAACTACTATTACTATCTCGATTTCTGCTTGCTGATTGATTGCTGATAGTAAAAAAAAACAATGAAAATAATTCTAAGTAACTAATATTCGTGCGAATAAAGTTCATCTCACCACTTGTCTCTTTCTGATTTTTATTCTACAAACATTTGTTAACAAAACATGCTACAACAAAACGTAACATACATGTTCAATTCATTGTGTTCTGTACTACAAGTTGTATTCAATTAGTGTTTTTAATATTTTCATCGAGACTATTGTCACCGTTACAATAGCTTTCGTCTTTTAAGGTCAATGATTATGTGTGACACTCAAGTTTTATCAATATATATATATATATATATATATATATATATATATATATATATATATATTAATTTTTAAATAATTTTTTGTATGGAATTACAAAAAATTAAACATTCAATGTAATCAGAGAAGAAAAAAAATTTTCAAATATTTAAAACATTTCAATTCTTCTACGGCAGTTTTGGAAACTAAGCACCACATCATTTTGAAAAAATGTTGAGACTGAATAATGAAGAAGATTTTATTTAAAGAAGCACTAAGGCGGCTTAAGTTTAAGAAGCGGTGTTGTCAGCAGCCAGGTCTGATTTATTCAATTCCTCAAACATTTCTACCACAAACATTTTGTTTGTTTCATATTGTTTACCATAAATTGTTCACCACACCTTGTTCACCACATCTTGTTCACCACACCTTGTTCACCACATCCTGTTCACTACATGTTGTTTACTTTCCTGAAGAGTTGGACAGGAAAATGGAGGTTTGCATATGAAGCATCAGCACTCAAGCATCTGCCTGTGAGTGGAGGGGTGTGCAATCTCAAGTTTGAAATGTTTCTTTGAAAGGACTTCAGGCATCATTATATATTCTGTTCTGCTGATGTTAAGTTGTATTTCAAACTTTACCAAAACAAAATAAATATCATTAAAATACGTTTTAATAAATATAAACAATTGTTTCTTCAATTAATGTTTTGTACAGGATTTTTTAAAATTTTAATTATTGATCATAAAGTTTAGAAAGAGCTGTTACGATAAGTTCACTTCAAATAGCTAGACACAATAAGTAACGATTTGTCATTGCATATAACAGTCATATCATATAAAGAAATATTATGTTATATAATAAGATGTTTCATAATAACTTTCAACACATCGCATACACCAAACTTTAGAAATACTTTTGCGCAAAAAAAACATAAAAATGAGAGAAGAATGAAGACGGTGAGCGGAGAAAACGTCATTTATGGAGCGCTTCATTCGTGCAATCAATAAATGCCTCCATTCAATTCCAATTGCTTTCATTCACTCGAAGACGATAAAAGATTTTTCATTTTCTTTTTCATGACGTGTTTACGGCTAAAAAAGTGTTTTGCTTTCTGCGTCTGCTCTACTATGCATTTGTGGAGAGTAATTATGCAGGCAGTTTTATGATTCTACTTCTATTCGCTTGCTTATTTGTTTTTAATTTGAATTTTTTTATATAAACAAATTAATTAAAAATTAAAGAAGACCTCTTTTCTATATTGAGTCTTTTACGGTTGTCAGGTTAAACAACAACCTAGCAAGAAAATGAGTCTTCATGAATAACAACATCTAAAAAAAACTCATTAGAAAACTACAGAAAACATTAACAACGCATAGGAACCCGTTTAAATACAAGCACAGCACTACAACACCCATTAAAAAAAGCACTGCAAGCATGTGCACACACATACGTACTAATACACGCACACACACATATACACACACACACAACTGCAACACATACATACATACAAACAAACACACAAACATGTCATGAAGACATGAGCAAACATTGAAACGGCTTGCAAAAAAGATGTTGTTTTCTCCTACATGTTTCATCTCTCCTTATTCAATCACAACATTTTTTTTATTACGTTTTGTTTTAATTAATTTCTTGTTCATAATTTAATTCGTTGCCTGTCCAATGTTTATCACCTTTTTAATGTTGTTTTGAACGCATGCAGAACATATAAGAGCAAATACTGGCAGCTAACAGAACATGAGCAACAATCATACACATTTTTATGACATTTTTTTAAAATAATTAGTTTGGTACGTATACAATTGTGTACACCACACACACGCTCGGACTAGAGATAGACTCAAAAATGCAAAAAAGCGTCCTAAATTTACACTGCACACACAAACACACATACACACACCTATTGCAGGCATGAACATCAATTCCTTTACAATTACGACGTAATCTCAAAATTCCAGTTGCACAACGTACAAACAAATACCGACGTACCTACTAATCAGTTAGTACTCATTCCCCAATGCATTTCTATTACTTTGTTTAAATAACATGCAAAACATGCAAGTTGACAAAATTTCGTGAAAATATTAATATATTTGTTTATAGATAATGATAGATAGAAATTTTTATTTAATCATTTCGGTTGTTCATATGAACTGTTTAAAAACAATCAAACAAACAAACATGTGAACATACATGCATACATAAGTAACACATGTACATCAATTTATTAGGACATAACAAACTTATTGGTAGGAACATGCATACAACCAGTGACGTATCTATGTTCGTCAGCCACAAATACCACAAATCTTGGACCTCTCGTCAAAATTTTGCCATCCCCAGTGAAAATTTAAATATTTTCAAAATTTTAAACCCTGGTAAAAATTTAAACATTTAATTTAAGTTTTATTGATCCGCCACTGCACACAACCAAGCATACATACATATATGCATACATACACACATCTCTAAATATATACATATACATACAAAAACACACACACATACACACACATACTGGTACATTTTTGATGAAAGCGGGCAGCAATCAAATAGGATGACACGAGAAGTACAGCACATATCTAATATGAAAACATGAAACCAAACATCATCAACTGAACAAACAGCACTGACGTCATTGATTCCATTTCATTTCGTTCCATCTTATTTCATTTCATTACTTTTTGTTTGCTTGCTTGTTTGTTCTTCTTTGGTACCGACTCAGTACCTTTCCATTGAGATTCAATACTATTTTGCTGCATGTTTCTTGGAGTTACTATTTTTAATTTGATTTTATGAAACTCGAAATGAAATTTTGTTGCAATTATTTCAATATAATAACAATGATAATTTTTTTACCTACCACAAACAATATAGTCTATTTGAAAAAAACTTCAAAAATAGTAAGGTTTAATTCAAAGTCAATTTGCGAAAGATCGGAAAGTCTTGACAAACTGATCCCACCACGTTTAACAAGAGATCGTACACAACACCAAAGCAAGAACTTCTTAGTTCAACAACATAACCACCAGATCACAAATGAACTCCATAAAAATCGATGAAACTTGATCTCAAGTTAATTAATGCGACCAACTATTGATAACAACATTCCATCCCATTAAGAACATGCACTTGGAATCGGGATGTGAACCTTTCCACCTGTCCAGCTGCGTATCCTCAATTAAGCAGTTTTGAGTTCTTTTATGAAGTTTTTTTAACGATGACTAATACACTTAATGCACTGGCACCAACTATATTTTTTTAAATCCAGGGTGATGTGGATAGCAAAGGAATTCTTTTTATTATTTTTATTTTAATTGAAAGAAAATAGTAAAAACTTCTAGTTTGTAAGTTTGTAACAGAAAAAAAGAAACAAAAAAGCATAGAAATAACAAAATGCAAAATGCAAAAAATTGAAGTAAACAAATGATATGAAAAACCAAAAGTAAATTTATTATTCTTTCCAAGTAATTTCTATTATTTCACATTTCGAAAATATTATTCATCCATCAATGAACAAACAAATAAGTAAAACGCGAGCATAGCAATGCATTTCTATATTGTATATACGCTTTTTCTTGCGAGTGACGTATTTGCATAAGCATCACTGAACACACGCCACACACGCATATATAAATATATAACTATATATATATATATATATATATATATATATATATATATATATATATATAATGTGTGTGTGTGTTTGTATTTGTGTGTGTGCGTGTGTGCGTGCGTAATTCCTACATAATATATAATTTGATGTACAAGCTTTTATGTGCACACCTTCACGTATGGTTTATGTTCTTTTCAACGTGAACAACCATAAACCAGGCAATCATTCGTGCTATCAGACAACAGAACAACAACATAACAACAACATAATAACAACAACATTGCAACAACATTACAACAACATTGCAACGGTATTACAACAACATTGCAACAACATTACAACAACATTACAACGACATACATAGCATAACAACAACAAAATCACTTTTCTAAAATTGAGCAAGATTGCCAGAACCAATACAACATTCTCAGAGAGATAACCAACCACACAACAAAACTCAATGATTAAAGATATTCATCACGTCAACATGTAAACATTGCATAACAATGATTAATTAAAAATAATAAATTAAAAAACATTAACAACAACAACAACAATAAAATGGGAAATATTAACATCACAAAAGCCGTTCCAGACAGCGGAGCATCGATACAACATTAAATAATATCCTAACAATTTTTACAATTAAGGCCAATAATGTCTGAAGATTGTTAAGGGCCCTTTCTTGTTCCTCGTACAAGCAACGCAATGTTTCAGGTACGAAAGAAGGTAAGAACTGAAATTTCATTCTAGTTACTCCACAGACATTTCAATCTAATATCAAAGATATTATATAAAAATTGTATTTTTTTACTGCGTAAATAAATGAATAGCCAGCTATCTTACTAAACACAATAAAAAACAATCAGACGCAGTTTATAACAATATAACACAAGACAACACAGACGATAACAGTTTATTTTTATGCCCAACTCACATATATATTTTTCAATTCAAAGTAGAAGTACAAACGATCATTATGTTCAATGCTCAATGCAGATGGATGGGCGAGATAACATTTAAGTGGCGACACTTCAACGTATTTATTCTTTCATATCAAGACGCATTAGTAAAATACAATTGAAACAAATTTAAACATATTTGAAGCATGTAAAAATCACCAATGAACAGTAATTAGCATTCCACTTATTTATTTAATAAACAAATAAGCGATCCGATATAACATCTTTTACAATTTATCAACTATATCGTTGCAGTAAAAACAACAGCATATATTGACGAACATTCAGGCACCAACAACACCGCAAATGAAATTTCCAAATACTTCAAAAGCAACACAAATGGCATCGTCACATCTCACAGGAAGAAAAATTTTGGGAAATAAGTTCAATAAAGTGAGAACTAACTGTCAATTTCCTATTGGAGCGCCATGAAGACATAACTGCATTAACGACCAATTAAGGCTGCAAGCTAGCACGCACACACCTCAGCCAGATATCTACTATGGCATCTACAGATTATTATGCAGGGAATAATTTCCTCCATTGCTAACTCTTTCGTTGGCAGTATTTCTAACACCACCTCACCCATAATGTTTGTTTCTATTGTTCTATTCCTGTTGACAATTTCTTCGATGATATGAATCACCAACTAAAAAAATGTTTGGAGTAATTCTGACAAAACTACCTGACAAAACTTCAGGTTTGAAAATTTGGCCAAATCAGAAATGCCTCACTGAAATTATACAATATAAAGAAAGACAATCACAAGTAGATGAATTTTTTCTCGGTGACCAGGATGTTTGCTTGCAATCATCAGCCGATTGAAACACCTTGCAAAGACAAACTGCATGCCGTCGCCCGTTATTATTTTCTAATTGAAATATATGCTGGAGCATAGATTTGCATTTTGCATACAGGTAAATTATTAGAAATGAAATAACATACATGATTGCACATACCTTCGTTGTTGTGAAGCGTACATCAATAAATAAACATTATATGCACACATCGTCATGCAAAATGCACTAATACACTTACACAATACGTACATACGCATCGTCATACAAAATACATTAATACCCATACAATACACGCACATACATTTGTCCTGCAACATACCTGTGTACGTACGCTCTTTCAAACAGTGAAGCTAATTCTATTTTATGATGTCAGTTGGACCAAATGTGTTGAATACTACCGCAGCCGCTGCTTCTGATTCCATTATTGTTACTGCTGCTCCTGCTGCTACTACTACTACTACTTCTACTAATGCTACTATTACCACTACTACTACTATTACTACAAATGCAAACTTTTGCAGTAGTTTTATTACTAGTGGTAGTAGTAGTAAAAGTAGTATTTTTATTAGTAGTAGTAGCAGCAACAGTTGTAGTAGTAGTAGTAGTAGTAGTTGTTGTTGTAGTAGCAGCAGCAGTAGCTTAGTAAAATAGTACTTAGTAACAAAGGTAGTAATAGCAGTAGTTGCAGTGATGGTAATATAAAAATGATAGCATGTGTTAGTTGTAATAGTAGTTGTTGTTGTTATTGTCGTCGTCGTTGGTGTCGTTGCGACAAGGTTTGCAAAAATATGAGAAATTAGCATTACCGGTGACATTAAAAATTATTGAATGTGGTTCTGCGAGGGTATTTTGTAATAAAACTATGCTCCTTATTGATATTATTGTGATCCTAAGTTTTTGCTGTTAGTGCAGTTGTTACACTGTAAATTTATCTTATTTTTTTCATTATTGCTGATTGCTGAAACCTATGGTAATGGGTGAATAAAAAAGGTAATTTTGTTAAAAGTTGATTATATTTTTATCATTTCGTCATAATTATGTCTAATAGTTTTTAGAAAATGAATAGTAAATTGTAATTCATCATGACCTACTACACCTAAGTTTTCAATCATCTGTACTGCATTCCTCATGTAAGTACTTCTCCATCAGTACCTACCAAGTACTCATAACGCACCAAAGTTGTTTAGTAGAAGTGAAACGTCCGGTGCAGTAAGAATAACTAATTCTAGTGCATGTAATACGTGCTTTGCATGTATGCATGTATGTATGTGTGTGTATGTATGTTTGTGTTTCAGTATGTTTGTACGTGCGTTTGCAGATGCTTGTTTACATACGTATCTGTGTGTACGGATGTGTAAATGTATGTGTGCATGCATGCCTATGTTTTCCATGTAACTAAAAGGAAGGAAAAAATGGCGATGAAAAATAATTTGGTCAATTATGATCCATTTTGACGGAACCATTATGTCGGCTAATGATCAAGTGAAAAAAAATCTGCTGGAAACTTCCAAATAACAAAAAACTATTTTCATAAAGACTTTTATTATCTTTATTTTCCGGCATCGTTTTTTTATCATCTTTTTCATCATAACCATCACATCAGTTAGCAACGCAAACAACAACCAAAGCAACGCTACCAAATCATTACGATGAAAACTACAACACAACGACATAACAAAACATGATCACGTTCCAACATACACAACAACCAAACAACATACAATATCATTTCAACAAACACAACAGACTAACAACACGCAACAGCATCTCAACACACAACCTCTCAACAGAATCTCAACACACAATAGCATCTCAACACACAACAACCTAACAACACACACACAACAACCTAACAACACACAACAGCTTAACAACACACAACACCTTAACAACAAACAACAACTTCTCAACACACAACAACCTAACAACACACACAACAACCTAACAACACACAACAGTCCCTCAACACACAGCAACCTAACAACACACACAACAACCTAACAACAAACAACAGCTAAACAACACACAACAGCATCTTCCTGCGTCCAACAAAATAGCGCGCAACAGGCAGGCTTCCACAGGCGAACTCCTCCATAAATATATCGCCAAGTAGCTTCGTTGTTTTCTTTTAACGGAGAAGAGACCGGTGCTCGCTCGTTAGTGCCATCATTAGTGGCACCAATTAGTTCTCTTATGAATTGACATACAAGCTCTTTCAACGTTTTTATTGCTTTATTATTTTTGTCTTTATTTTTAACTTTTTTATTTTTCAAAAACTGGTTCTTTCTTTGGAATTTTTGTAGAAATTTAGAGCACAATTGGTCGAAAAATTGTTTGAGAATATCACATGTAAAGTTACAACGCTACAAAATATTTTTAATACTTTTCAAAATTTTCAAAAAATTATCAAAAAAAAGAGAAGTTTTGAACAAAAAAAAAACAATGAAAGAAAAGCAACGTCACTTGCAACATCCATTACATGCAATCACCAAATAACTTCAAATCAACATCTGCAATAGGGAAACATTCGTGTACATTGCAACATCAGAAACCATACCCAGCAACAACTTACATATGTTCATACACGTTGGTCATCATCAACAACAACAGACCATCGCCAGGCACGCAAACAAAACAACAAGAAAACCAATTACTTGGTCACTAGACTGACCACAAACACTACATTAGATTCTTTTTCTTCAGTATTTGTACACAAAAGTTTTGAAGTTCTTAAAAATAATTAAAAAATTTCAAAAAACTGTCACTTAAGTCATTAACTTGAATTACAAACTAATTAAAATCTGACTTTTATAATACTTAAGCCAGAAAAACAACAACAACAACAAGGCTAAACACAAAATTGTAACAACAACAAACATCCGAGAAGAATCAAATTTAAATGATAAACTCCAACCGCCACACTCAACTTTCGTCGAAATATCTATGGCAAAACATTCAGAAAAACAACATACTAGTAACAGTTCTACATTTTAATAACAATTTCACAACGTTAAACATTCAAAATTTTAAAAACGAACAAAAACATTTTTTATTAAATTCAATACCACTGCAAAAACATTAGTCGCATTCACTCACTTTTAGCAGCATATAAAATCAACATTGGAGTCAATATCTACACCCACAACATTAACAACAAAACTTCCATTTCAACGCAGAATAATATAACAACAACGACACGTAGCACAACTATACGCAACGACATCGAGTCAATCAACATGACATCATTTACATATATCATCTCATAAAATCACAACCTATATCGAAACATTTGCATCATCAATATAACGACAGCAATATTACTGCAACAACGCAACCACATCATTCATATAAAGCCAACTTCAACATTTATAACAAAACAACCACAACATCCACATCAACAAAAGCCACACATCAGAACATCAACACAACAGCAACAAATCATGACCTAAATTGAAATCCCTCTGTGAGTTGTCCACCCACAGATGTCTTACTTGGCCATTAGATAAACCAGGACGCCAACGACCATAACATTTATAAATGCTCCTCATCCTTCCCCTTTTTCTCTTTTCTTTAGTCTATTTTTTTTCTTTTTCTTCTTCCCCTTTCTCCCTCTCTTGAACTTTCTTCTGTTCTTTCTATCTAAATTTCATTCTTTTTAACACTCTTTCTCTCCGTTTTCATTCTATCATCTCTCCTCCTCACTTTCTCTCTTTTATGAATCTTCGGCAAAAGTTACAATAACGCACGGACATTTTGAAGATGAATTCATTAAAAACAACAGCCAGCATCAGCCCTGTCAACAAAAAACAGCAACAGCCAATACTAAAATTAGAATATTAATTCCAAACAACAACTAATTTCTCTGAGTAGCAAACAACAATAACACAATAACAGAACAACATCTAATAGCCACAAACAACAACAAAACAACAACAATAACGTAGCAATATTAGCGTCACACCAAAACAACAACATCAGCAACAGGGAATAAAACCAACAGCATGAAGAAACCAACCTGCAGGACAAGAGCGTGCAGACAGGTCGCAATGAGACAATCATAGTTTATAGCTACACATGATTACCACACATTACCATGTAAATGTCCGCATGCACAATCGTGTACGCTGTGCCTATGCATACATTGTACATATGTGCACACATACATTGCACTCAAAATTTGTACATACATTGTATTCAAATACAAAAGTACACTGTATTCAAATGCATACGTACAATATATTCAAATGCATACTTACATTGTACTCAAATGGTTACGAACGTACTCATGTGCATACTTAAATGTGCTAGTTGACTTGTGTTCTCGTTACGTAACTGTATAAACATACACTTACTGAACATATTTTGTGCCCATGTAAACTTTCTTTGTTTAAAACCATTTGTTTAAATGTTGTGTGCAAATATAGAAATTTAAAGCAAACACATTTGTGTGTTTGTAGTTGTTCAGTTTTGAGTTATCTTCACTTGAAAGCACAGACGCAGGTGTTGTGTGTAAATAAAACTGCATGTATGAGCGAACGGCCATGTTTTTATTCGCTGTTGTGCAGTTGCATGTTTTCTCAACCCATACGATGCAACACATCCACATTCACGGGGACTGCACGATCGCCCATGATGATAACGTTGATAATAAGGTTGATTAAGAGTGGAATCGCGTGACACGTTGGAAAATTGTAGATGTAATTTTTTTTCCTTTTTTAATAGGAAATCCCAAACAAAGTGGGACCAAAAGTAGTAAACAAACAATTAGAAAATAACCCAGGTTGCTTGGTTCTTGCCGCTAAATTACATTTCGTAAACCAATTTGAAAATTGTTGGCAGACCGCACTTCTGCCCGGCATGCAATGAGACCTCCATGCTGCTGCGCTGATGTTGTTGTGTTCAACTTTTTATTTTTAAGCTTATTTGTGTGCTTCTTTACGTTGTTTGTTTATTCGTTGTTGGCGTTGGTGTTCGTTTTCATGTTTGTGCAATTTTAATTTCATCTGTATTGATATGTTATTTTCATTAGCATATGTGTAAAATATATAATCTATCGCATATGCTTATTGAATTTTTGCCTGTTGACAATCGCAAAATTTGACCTTCAAATAAGAAAATTTTCAACCAAAAAATTAAAAAACCTCTAAAAATATCAATTTATTAAGAAAATTTAAGAAAATGCAAGCAAAAGACAGTTGAAGGCCGTAATTAACACGTGCCGTGCCATGAGAAACATACAGAGACAGGCAGAGACAGACGGACATACGGAGACATGGAGAAAATGAAAAAAAGAGATGCAGAGGAGAAAGTACAAAGAAGCAATGATACATCTCCATCTCAAATTTTTATTGCAGTGCTAATGTTGCTGTAACATCATTATTTATTGCTTAGAATGATGAAAGTTGAAAATTCTTGCGAATTAACTGAACAACGTACTGAAATAACAATTTAACAGACATTTATAACATCTGGTTTACAAAATTGTTGAAAATATCCTAAAATATCAACATAGAAATATTAATATTCAAAAAAAGGCAACAAAGCAGCCACTTGTGACAGTATACATGTGTGATAACACGCACTTCCCCAATCTGCCTGCATGCCCGCATCCTGCCTGTGCAGTGCATGCATCTACAATATTTCACAATTAATTACCAACATGTGTAGACGCCCTACATACATTTACAATATCTCTCTCTCTTTCTCTTTGTTTCTTTCTTTCTTTATCTCTCTCTCTCTCTCTATCTATCCATATATATATATATATAATATTTTATATGTAAAGTTATACTTAGCTATATAAATCTCAATGTTTTGCAGACCCGTGTGGCAGTAACTGAGATTAAAGTGAGAGTCGGGTGAAAGTTCATTTGAATGGGCACATGTGGTGTGAGGAAAGTGTGGTTTGTTGTAGGAGGATTATTTTGTTTCTGATTGCTGGTGGTGTTGATGTGTGCCATTGATGTTTGATGTGATGTTGTTGTTTTGCTGTTGTGTTGCCACTGCTGCAATGTGTTGTTGTTTGAGCTGAAGTTTAAGGAGTTGGCCGTGTTTTACTTCTACTATTGTTAACTGTGTAATCGGAAACGCTTATGTCATTTCTCTGTATGTTTTGGCTACAAATCCATTTATGCATGTTAAATGTCTGTAAATACCTGCTTTTAATTTGCTTCAACAGTTACTGCAGCGGTAACAGTTACGGCAGTGGTGATTATTACAGTGTATGGTAAATATTACAGTGAAAAATGTCAACAGACATGTAAGATTGCGCAATATAACTTTTACGAGCCCCATGTTGGACCACCTCACATATGCTGCTGCTGCTGATGCCACTTACATTAACAAGAAGATGCGCGCTATAAAAATGGATGCCAGGATGGCCGACGATTGGAGAGCATCAGGTGTTTTGTTGAAAACGATGATGATGATGACTATGAAGATGGTAGTGATGATGATTATGAAGGTGGTAGTGATGATGATTATGAAGATGGTAGTGATGGTGACAATAAAGATGGTAGTAGTAATGAGGGTAATTGAAATTCGTAAAAGTGATGAAGATGAAATTATAAAAGGTGATAATAGATAAAAAAAATTAATGTATTTGTGAGGTGATAATAATATAATGGTTGATAACATGATGAAGAAATTGTAACGTATGCAACAACACCGACATCTAAATATTGCGTAAACAATAACACGAATGATTACAAATATGAAGAAAAACAAGCAAAAAATTAACAATTACGTAAAAAATTGCTTCAAAACAAGAAAGCCAGTATAGGAGCAGCCGAAGAAATGAGTCATCTTCATCACTGCCATCTAATCATTCCCCCGTGGCTTCTTCCTTCCAACATGCTTCTCCACTGTCTCGCATTTTATGTCTTTCTTTGAAGTGTGACTTATGAGCGTGATATGTTAAAGAATGTGGAAATTGTGATTGTGTAACTCAACAAAAGAAAAAATTTTTAATTAAAAATCATTTTCATGTTCACGCGATAATAAAATTCTTAAATAGAAATTGAGTAATAACAGTTAATGCAAAGTAAAAGAAATGTAGCAATAGAAGTTTGCATAGGCATTTAGTTTTTTTTTTACTAGAAGCAAAATAAAACATTGCGTGAAACGTCTTCATGAACGCAAAACTTAAAATAGAAAAGAACCATGGATCTCGCCCATTTAAAAATTCAGCAGCATCAAATTGCTTTTAATGGTGCTCCATAAATAATATATGTTGATTGCGCAAACAATAAGCGCATATTAATACAGCGTTCACGGCATGCAATGACTTACGCGGGCAAACACGACATTCCATGAAATTGAACCGACCACTAATTAATTACTTCCAACTAATTAGACCGCATCCGAGCCGTGAATGTTTTATTTGCATGCCTGCCCGCCTATGAATGCCAATTGCAGCAAAGGAGCTCGCATTAATACGTCAATATGAGCGTCATACATTAGATTCTTCTTAATTATTATATACAAGCATCTGCCAAAATAATGCTTTCATGTTTGTTACATGACGCGACGATTTATGATAACATTTTTATTCGTTCTTAACAACTTCTGCTTTATTATTTATTGATTGTACTGAGCTGTGAAAATATTAATTAAAACAATTTGCAAGCATGTTAAAAAGTTCAGCATGAAAAACTTCAATAAAATTGTTCCAGGACAATTGTAAATGGTGATACTACGTAGCATTAGATTAGGAAAACAAGAGAACTTCTGAATAATGAGAAGTCAGATTGAAATTAATTGGACGTTGTATGCCCAACTTGAGTCAGCTCGTTGCAACTGTCAGGGGATTGCATTATATTTATTGGTCAGTTCTTCGCTTCCTTGCATTACATTTTTCTCCGAAAATTTGTTTCTTGTAGTACGTAACCTGGTTTTGCTTATTTGCATGGCACTTAAACTTTTATAATGTAAGGATTTTGTATTCTATATAAATTTGGATTTTCAAATTTATATAACAAAATAATGGAGTTTTATTATAAAAATTAAAAAAAAGTACAATAAGCGAATGAGTTTGTGGGCTTCAAAAATGGCGATGAATTAAAAAATTTGATTTTAATATTTTGGTTGGTTGATTAAAAAAGAAGGACTGGTTAGTCAAACGTTCGATACGTAGGAAATTATTCCAATATGTTGATTGTTGATTGGATGAATAGTCGGGACGTTGAAGCAGTGCGGAACCTTCCAGCAATCGTTAGAAAGCATGCGAACAACTTGCATGCAGCCTGCCAGGCGCCTGTTTGTAAGAAGCCGATGAAGAATTTTACAACCAAAAATGAACAAAGATTCGTAATTTTTTTGAAAAAATTGTAATAACTGTTTAAGTAGAAACAACGGTCGTTTGAAATCTCGAAGTAAATTTTTTATTTAAAAAAAAAAATGAAAAAAAAGTAAAAATGAAAGAAAACGTGGTGTCATGTGACGCATTCAATCGAATTAGCGAACGAGTTTTGTGTGCATTTCCGTCGGAAATGTGCCAACGGAGATAGACTTCCACATAGATCAGTGAAAAAACGAATGAGTGAGTGAGTGTGTGAGTGAGTGAGTGAGTGAGTGAGTGAGTGAGTGAGTTAGTTAGTGAGTGAGCGAGTGAATGGATAAGTGAGGAGTGAGTGGATAAACTAATGAAAGAAACAGTAAATAAATAAATGGGAAATATAAAAATGAACTTTTGAGCTAGCAAAAAATACAACATAATGAACAAAAAAATGAATGAGAACCTAAATGAATAATTTATGAAACAAATGGAGGTTGTTTTTTATTAGATTTACATAGCTAGGCGCATCATATAATAGTATAAGACAAAATAAATTTAACTTCTTAATGAAAATTAAAGGTTACACAAAAAATCAATAGTGACTAAGGAATGTATCTCAACTCTTGCCAGCAACTATCAAAATGAAACCTACCCAACGTTTAACCGCATGCACGTACAAAAAAAAACAAAATGCAAAACAAAACTGTGAAAAATCTTTTAGAAAAAATAAAATTTTGACAAAGAAACGTCGGAAAAATTAATAAGTAGGTTAATGTGCTGAATATAAAACTCTTTTGTTGGAACTAACTGTGCTCTAAATGACAATTATGTTTTATGAGTGCATTGGCGGTCGTGTTGATGATGATGATGAGATAACTTTCATAATGGTCACACTCTAGCAATGACAATGATGATGAAGATGATGGCTGTCTCGTTTGTAAAGGTCAGGTTGATTTGATATGCAGTTGATGGCTGTCAGGTCCTTTACCATTAGCATCATCATTCTCGCTACCATAAATTAATTACTTTAATCATTATCTTTATCAGCACCTGTCATCATCATCTTAGTTATAATCTTTATCATCAACACCTTTGTCATCATCATCATCGTCATCCTCATTGTCGTCGTCTTTATGATAGAACATAATCGAATTGACGTTGAAAGTGATGGCAGTAATAACAATAATAATGGCAATAATGACAAGAACTGTTAATAACAATAATTAATAACAACGAGGTAACAGTAAAAACATGACAGGACGATAATGAATAGCTCGCAATAACAATAAACTGTTTTCGTATCGCGCTAGTCAGTGAGACACAATTAATAAAAAACTGATTGGTTATTTTTTTTTTTTCAAGAAGATAATTGAGTCACTAAAAAACGAAGGACTGCCGCTTGTTTTGCAGTTTATTGAGAAATTTTGCAGTACAATTCAGTGAGATAATAACAATAAGGTAATTTTTAAACTTTATGTTATAAATGATCACAATGAGAAAATTGCGTAGAATGTCAGATAACGGATTAAATTAACTGTATTAATCAAGGTAAAATTTTGGAAAAAAATTTGTAAGTTCTGCAATAAAAAATGTTTCGTAATGTTTATATAACATGCGATTATATTTTGTTATTCTTATTATCGGTTTTTTTGGGCAGCATTTGTGTGTGAGCTTTCTGAAGAGAGTCATGTTGTCGTGACGTGGAAAAGCATGGACATAAATTAAGGAGCGTGAATGTTGGTCACAATTAAGACAGGAAGTGAGTGCCATTAGTGTTTTCTGCTTTCATTGTAATGTATCGTCGCGCGTTTGTTGTGGATGTTGTTGCTTATGTTGATGTTGTTGGTGGTGGTCCTGGTGTTTTTGAGGTTGTTGTTGTTGGTAATGTTAAAGTTGATGTTTTGTTATTGCTGAATTTAAGGTTATTGTAGTTGTGGTTGCTACTTTTCATGATGTTGATGTTATTATAGAGGTAAATGATAATTATTTTTTATAAATTTGACAAATTTTTGTTCTTATTGAAAAAAAGCCGATTTCTGAACATTTTTGATCTCGATTAATTTGAAAATATTTTATTTACTCAAATATATTATTGTCGGGTTTTATATTTTGATAGTGTACTATGTAACTTATTTTAAAAATTATATCTTAATTTTTTATTTTTAAAAAATTAGCAGAAATTCATAACATACGTCACTCGGACCTGATGAAGACTTAATTTATAATTGTTCTTCAAAAACTGTCCACAATTCATTGCGTTGTGTTTAATTCCCTGCTAAAATATTCATGACCTGGCGGCGCTATTATTTTTATGACGTGAAATGCTGATATGTTGCTGAGTTAACTGACGCCATGTACACAACATAAATAAACACCTGGCTGTCATCTCATTCATCTGCTCCACATCCTCCATCAATCTCACTTATATGAACATCAATATAATGCTGCCATGCCATCACAGAAATATAATATGGAAACGAATTGTAAACTGGATTATGATTAACTTTCGTTCAGTTATTTTGAACAGTTATTTTAAAAGATATTTTTTGCAGACTTGAGTGTGGAAAGTTTATTGTATAAAGTCATAATCAGATGCATGCATAGTTCTAGTTTAGGCTGACATTTGCATTAAACTAACTGATAATTTTAGATCCAGTACATGTTATTTTTAAACGCACTTCTTATCCAACGGGAAGTTGAAGTCTATAATTAAAAAAAATATTGATTGCGCGCCTTAACAAAATGATGGAAGAAGTGCTGTTGCGTGCGTGCAACGTTTAATAGGCATCACATCAGGGTATCAGTGTGCTTGGTGGTCCAACAACGTGATGCATGGCTTTCTTGGAATCTTCAATCGATACAGTTTTTACATTAGTGCAACGAAATGCATTGCATGATGAAATGTCACAAAAAACAATTCTGAACAAAATTACAGCAACAACATAGATTATAACGGCTGAACTTACAACAACACGAACAACATTGTTGACGCCAAGGAAACGCCTCTAACAAAACAAACTGAATGCAGCACATCGATAGCAAAGCAACACATACAACAACAAATGTACATATATACAGAACATACAAAAACATACAACATCAAAAGAACATACATACAAAAAATACAATATCAAAAGTACATACATACAAAACATTCAACCTACAACATCAAAAGTAACAACAGCAATAACGCAAACAACAACAACAACAACTACTACTACAACAACAATAGTAGAACTCATTAATAAAAAACGACGACGGTCTTTGATGCAAGCGAGTATGGCAGAGGCAGAGACACAGCAGAATGCATAATTTACATGAAAGAATGTTCATCATCCTGATTAGCAATATCCCCAACAAACAAGCAACAGACAATCATTATATATGACTGGCCACACAATATATATAAATCAAAAAACATTCACGTATGTAGGTGTATTGCAGAGGTGGGTAGGTTGGTTTATAGACAGGTAGGTCTGTGTGTGTGTGCGTGCGTGCGTGTGCGTGTAGGTAAGAAGTTATGAATATGCATGAGACAGCTTCAAACAATGACATGTGGTGATATGCAAATATAATATAGAACATAAATAAAAGATTCTGAATATAATTACGTATACAATGTAACACATATAAGTAGAATATAGGCTTAAAAATAGCGAAAAAATTATCACTGAAAGAAAAAATGATTAACGTTGCACTTTGTTGATGTCATGATGAATAATGATGACGACAGCAATCAATATTTAAAAAAATGATATTTTAACAATCATCTTGTGGTGAAAAACTTCAAAGTTTCATTATTTTAATTGAATTTATTCATTATATTGAGTCAGTCAAACTTTTTTTTGTTCTATAATGTTTATGATGTTGCTAGTTCATTACGAACAAAAACAATCAAATTTGCAATGGTCAATTGAAGTTAATAAAATCCAATTAATTATTTTCTGTTATAATTTGCCGTTCACAAGCTTATTAATATTTTTCTTGTAATTTTTAAATTTTGGTCATATGTATTGTCACAAAGCTCTAACAGATAAAACAAAAAAAAACTTAAAGCACAATTTTTAAATTTAATTACTTTGATGATAAAAAAACGCCTACAAAAATTTAACGAAGCAAAACAACAAAACAGTACTAAGGTTTAATTATTTTGCATTGAAGGAAATATGTCAAAAAAGACATAGTAGTCAACATGTGCGAGCACGTGTTAAGTAGCAAACGTCCGTGTTATATAAATGGCTTGTGTATTCAGTCTAATCAACTGGGTTACGTTTTGATGATTAAAATATTGATATCAATTATTCATGATATCAGTTATTCATGATATCAATTATTCATGATATCAATTATTCATGATATCAATTATTCATGATATCAATTATTCATGATATCAATTATTCATGATATCAATTATTCATGATATCAATTATTCATGATATCAATTATTCATGATATCAATTATTCATGATATCAATTATTCATATCATATGAGTTAAATAACAACGGGAAAATAAAATGCTGACTAACCAAAAAATGAATAGACATCAATATCAATTTCGACATTACATTCCAATTGAATGAATATAAAACAAATAGAAATTTGATAAAATCTGACCGTGAGAGGAGCTCTGCATTTGAAGATGTTCCTCCTGCTGACGCACTTGTCGTCGCAATTCCAACATTTGCATTTCTCTCATTACGTTTTTGTCCACCATTACTTCGGAGTAATTTTTTCCTGGATTATGTCCCGATATCTGAGTTGCGTTGATGCTAATTCGGCTCATAAATTGTTGCTCCATTTGTTTATTTTGTTGTTGTTGTTGCTGTTCATGTTTGTCTTGCTGCAGTTGCTGTTGCAGATGATTTCGATGGCGACGATGATGATGTTGACAATAATCTTGATTGATCTGACTGTTTGGTTCCTTATTTGTCTCACTTATTGCGTGCGACCGTTCTCTGTCATGATGATTATTTGATGATTTCACGCCGTTGTTATGTCCTGTGTTCAATACTGCGCCATCTGCATAATCAGTTTTTGTTCTCGTTGAGACTCCTTGCAAATAATTATCAATGTTACTTTGGCCACTTAACATTTTCAAAGAATTCCTCGTTTTGCTGTTTGAACCACAACTTTTGTTACATTTGCAACAATTTTCAATAGGAGTTTGTTCTTTTTTGCTGAACCACGATTCTTTTGTTTTTAACTTTTCAGACTTGAAATCAATTTTGAAGTTTTGTTTCAATTTACTAGGGTTGAACAATTTTTTCAAATTGAACTTTCCATCTGTTGCCATCAAGTTGGAATTGGGGTCAACAATGTTGTCAACATTTTTTGCAAAACGAACTTTTGTTGGAGTTTTGCTGCGTGTTTTTGTGTATTTTTTAACGGTTGATCCAATTGTTTCACTTCGATCAAGCACTGAATTGTTTAAAATTTCAGAATCACTTGGAAACGAAAACCAAACCCTTTCTTTGCATTTCTTGGCATCGTTCTTATAAATGTGATTGTTGTTGATGTCTTTGTTGCACTTGTTCTTATCTTCATTAATGTTACTGCTACCAAATCTAGTTTTTGGTAAGTTTAAATTAATGCCAAGATGTTTGGCTTCTTTGGTTACTTCTTCCCAACTCATGTAAATATCATCTTTGTTGTTAATATTGTTGTTGCGGTTGTTTAAACCGCCGATGTTACTGTTGCGAACATGAAGGTTGTTATTGTTAATATCGCTCTTGTAGTTTCTTTGAAGTTTGCCTTGTTTCATCATATTTCTTGAAATGTTTTGCATCTTCGCATGCAATCTCGATCCAGCAGCAGCAGTCGGCATCACGGCATCGACTCGTTTTGTGTACACATAGTTGGCGCCACCCATCTCATCCTCATTTATTTTGTTGTAATTTTTGTCCTCATTATCATTATCATCGTCGCTTTCATTATCGTTGTTATAATTACAAAATGTTTCGCAAGGGTTTTTAATGTCACTTCCATTTGTAATCATGCTGTTTTTATTATGGTTTTCCTTGTCAACATTTTTAACGACGTGTAAAATGTTTCTACTCTCATCAGCTTCAGGTCTTATTTTTAAAGTAGCTTGTGCGTGATATTTTTGCGACATTGCGTTTGAAAGGTTCATTTCTTTCAGTTGCTCTGGACTTATCATTATGGCATAAGAGCTTTTTTTCTTTGCTAAATGTTTTTTCGGTTCAGTTTGAAAGTTTTGCGAGCTCAAATGTTTGGGGCTTTGAATGAATTGTTGCACATCTTGTGATTGAGCTTGTAACTGTTGCAGCTGATGTTGTTGTGTATGTTGTAGTTGAAACAGTTGATGCTGGTTGGTTGATTGGAACTGTTTCTGTTGTTGTTTTTGTGAGTATTCGATAAGAGCCCTTAGCGGATTTAACATTCGGTAGCCACTATCGGGTGTATCGTCATCTGTCATGCCACCATCATTAACATCACTAACACTAACATCGTCATTTTCAATGTCATCATCTTCGTCATCATCATCGTTATCAGCATCAACGTTATCATCGTCCCAAACTTCAGCAACCTTGAGAGTTCCATGATTAATTTCATCAACGTCACTACTCTGCTGCATCTCCGCGTTGTCTGCCTTCCTCTTATTTTCTTCTACTGCAATCGTGCTCGCGTGTTTATTCATGCGAACAGTTTCATCAGCATTTTTCAATATAGAATTTGATTTGTTTGAGTCTGAAATGTCATCAAATGCATCATCGTCTTCATCCGCAGAACTTCCATCATTTTTATTTGATTCATGCTTGATGTTTATCTGAAACTGATCATTAAATCGGTTGCTGATTTCACCGTCTGATAAAAAGACATCATCGTCTTCCTCATCTTCATCATCCTCATCATCACAATTTATTTCTTTGTCTTCCTTACTGACATCATTAAGTTCGCTGTCGAGATCATTATCAAAAGGCAATTTTTTCGTAACGTTGTTGAACATGACACGGTCTCGTTCCTTCACCAACTGTTGTTGGTGTTTCAATTGCCAGCTCATTTGCTGTTCTCTTAAATTTTGTAGTTGCGGATGTTGATATTGTTGGACTTGTTGAAAATTTAGGGAGAGCTGCAGATCAGAACTGATTGAGCTCAAAGTTTTTTCAAAATAAACTTGAGTTTGTCGTTCGCATTTTTCAACAACAATATTTTTACCTGCGTTCGGATCGCAAAGTGATGTTCCAGAAGGATTGTAGTTATCGACTGTTAGTTCAACAGTGTCTGTTTTTGTTGATGATCTGTCATAAGCCTTTTTAAACTCTTTTCTGTAACTTGATGGCAACTTTATCATAAATTGTTCTTCCAAATCTTCCAACGTCAAATAACCTGAAAGGAACAAAGTCGTTTATCATTTTAATTGCCTTCATAGTTTTTGTTTGGTTTTGCTATTAGGCATTTATGTTCAATTTTACAAATTAGATATTTTATCAAATTGAAAATGTAGAAAGTATAATTTAAAAGTAAATGAAAAAATATAACTTATAAGTAAACGCATAAAGTATAATAAAATGTAAAAATTCTTGTCATCGACATGAATTTGGTTAGAAATATTGAGAAATGTAATAAAAATAAAAAACTATCCAAAGCCAGAAATTCGGTAGATTTCATAAATTACTGCATTATTTAAGGTCTTTTACCAGCATTCACTAATATAATGTAAAAGTAAATTTATAACAAACAGTAAACAGAATAATGTTAAAAAATAATTTGAGTTTAGTTTTAATTCACTGAAATAAAAGCAGTTGAAACGATGAATGAGCCCACCTGATTCCTTGCCGCTGCTGTCCGTGTCGTAGGAGCTTGAACCCGGCGTGCTCACTGGACTGCATTTCGATGAGCTGCTACTTTGTTTTTGTCCCTGCTCATAAGCATGCTGCACTTTCTTCGTTGAAGTTGTGCTGCCCTCGAGTTCCATCTCGGATGAGACTGATGCATTTCTGCTCTCTCCTGTGCCACAACGTTCACTCGACGATCCTTCCGATTGCTGCTGCTGCTGTCTCAAATGTTGCTGAACTTTCAGCAAATTTTGTTGTTTTTGTTCGGTGAGTCTGCGCAGTGTTGATGGAGGCAAATTCACGTGCTCCTCTGACGTCATCGTGCTGTGCGCGTCTTCATCGTCAGGAAACGTTTGATTCGTCGAATCAGTTATAACTGTAGTGCCAACGATTGGACGAGGATTGGGATCGGGAAGGACAGGTTTGAAAGCCACAGGTCCAGTGTCGACCCCTCCATCTGATGAGGAACCCTGAGATTTTTTTCCGGGTTTATTAGTTTTGTTGATGACGTTTTGTTTGCAGCTGTTATTGTAGCTGTTGTTGTTGCTGCTGTCTTTTAAGTTATGTTGTATTTGGTCTTTGCAGTTATATCGTTTTTGGTTGGAGTTGCTTGTGACATCAACATCTTGCTTGAGCTGTGTTGATGTCATCATCTCCATGGTGTATTCAATTAAACGATCATCCTGTCAAACACTCGAACGTCTATTCTTTTTATTTGATGATTTTTGTACTATAACTATAATTAAACTTTTCTTTTTCAAAAACTATTTGCAACTTTAATTTTTATTTAAATATGTTTATTTAAACATTTTAAACATAACAAAATAATAAAATTAATTAGTAACAACAAAAATCCAAAAAAAAAATAAAAGTGTTTTTCAAAAGAGAAATATCTTTGAGTAGAACCTTAAAGCCATTACATTCACGTTATATCACGCCAACGTACATCTCATTCAATGAAAAAAGCTTGCATATAAATACACGCAAGTAAGTAGGTAGGTAGGAAATACATCCTTACATCCATCTATACATCTATACATCTATACATCTATACATCTATACATACATACATACATACATACATACATACATACATACATACATACATACATACATACATACATACATACATACATACATACATACATACATACATACATACATACATACATACATACATACATACATACATACATACATACATACATACATACATATGAATGATCGTCATACTTTAAATTTGTTAGAATTGTTTGACATGTTTCAGTTGAAAAACTTAATCAATCAATCAACTCACGAACGGGGAGGTATACTTGATCTGATTGTTTGTTCAGAAGATTTTTTGGTATCAGATTTAAACATTTTTCCATGTGGGATTTTGTCCGACCATAGCTTGATACAGGCTCGTATACCATTAACTTACGAACATCCTAAAACTGTCATGAAAATGGTTAGATCATGGAGATTTTTGGATGAGACCAAGCTGTTTAAACACGTGGAAAACTCACCACTATCAAGGTCATGTCTGAGTGGTGACATCAGTTTTGAATTTGATATTTTGAATACTGAACTCAAGAAATTGGCTGATGAAATTGCTCCTTATCATTTTACTAAAGTCAGATGTGATGTTGCTGCCCCTTGGTACGATTATGAATGTAAGACAATCAAAAGACTTTGTCGTAAAAAAGAAAGAAACTACAGAAAATATCAGTCTTTTGAATGCAAAGGTGACTGGATTGCTGCTCTAAAAAACAAATCTCGAATTTTTTCCCAAAAAAGGAATTATTATTGGAAGAAACTTATCAACGAAAATTGTGGATCTCCTAAAGATCTATGGAAAATAGTAAACAAAGTATTATGCAATCAAGTTACTGGTGAATCATCTAATGAAATTATAAATCTAGATTCGTCTCAGTTTGTGAAATTTTTTGATGATAAAGTTAATAGAATAAGACAGACTACTAATGTTACCAGCAGACCGGCAATAGATCAGACAATGTCTAATATGAACTGCTCTTTTTCTGATTTCACGTTTCTTACAGAATTGGAAGTTAAAAGAGTAGTCCTCAGTTTGCCATCTAAAACATGTTTGATTGATAGTTTTCCTACGCACATTTTTAAAAAATACATTGATCTGTTCATAGTTTTTCTGACGAGTTTTATAAACTTGAGTTTAAGCAGTGGTTCTTTTCCTCTTGGGTGTAAACAAGCTATTGTTTATCCGGTTTTAAAAAAGGTGAATATGGATAGAAATGACTTGACTAGCTATAGACCAATTTCCAATATTTGTTTTATTTCTAAAGTGATTGAACAAGTGGTTACTAAACAGCTTCTTAATTATTTGACTTTGAACAGCCTATTACCAGTGCATCAGTCTGGATATCGTCGACATCACTCAACTGAGACAGCACTGCTTTATGTTTTCTCTGAACTGTTTGCTGCGCTGGACAGACAGCATGTGGCATTGGTAGCTTTCTTGGATATGAGTGCGGCATTCGACTGCGTCGATTATCAAATTCTTTTAGAAAAATTGGCTTATGAATATGGTATCTCCGGTGTAGTTATTGAATGGTTCAGATCATATCTAGTTGGCAGGACGCAGCAGGTTGTTTTCAGAAATGTTTTATCTGATGTAATGGTCTTAACATCAGGAGTACCTCAAGGCTCAGTGTTGGGACCTATTCTTTTTGTCATGTACACTGCTGGGGTTTTAAAGATTATTGATGAGTTTGGTTTTAAGTATCACGCTTACGCTGACGACATACAAATAATAATTAGTAATAAGCCAGAACTACTACAATGTGAAATAAATAGACTGGTCCAGTGTCTAAGCAATGTTGAAACGTGGATGTCTAACAATGGTCTCAAATTGAACCAACAGAAATCACAATTTCTTCCCGTTGGAACATGGCAGCAGTTGACAAAACTAAATATTGATTCGGTGGAAATTGATGACGTCAAGATTGGGTTCTGTGACAAAGTAACTAATTTGGGTTGTTTACTGGATACCAGATTATCGATTCAGGATCATATAAAAACGATAGTGAGAGCATGTTCCTTTCAGATTAGAGAGTTATACAAAGTACGTAATTCTTTAAATAAATCGGCTATTCAGACGTTGGTGCATGCACTTGTTCTTTCAAAACTAGATTACTGCAATAGCCTTTTTTACGGGTTACCTGATAAACATGTTTCTACTCTTCAGTCCGTACAGAACAGAGCGGCCAAGTTGATTGTCGGTGGTCTCAGATACAATCATGTAACTCCTATTTTGGAAAGTCTTCATTGGCTCACTGTTAAAAAAAGAATTACATACAAAATAGGCCTAATAATGTATAAAGCGTTACATGGTCTGTTACCAGGTTATCTGATCAATAAAATAGAAGAAAAATCCGTAATGATGAGTGGCATGAAGCTGAGGTCAGATGATAATATTTTGCTGGTTGTCCCGGATATCAATTTACAGATCGCGTCAAGAAATCTGGCTGTTTCAGGACCGGCTGTTTGGAACAGTTTGCCAAGATTTTTGAAATCTAAAGACTTGAAGCTGGATGATTTTAAGAAGAAATTGAAAACTTATTTATTTGCACTTTGATTTTGATTTTGAACTGTTTATTAATAACTGCCATTGTATACTGTTCTTTATTTTTTTTAATTGCTATGGATGGCGCTTTTGAGAACTTTTTGATTTTAATTGGCGCCTTATTAAGTGTTTTAATAATAATAATAATAATAATAATAATAATACATACATACATACATACATACATACATACATACATACATACATACATACATACATACATACATACATACATACATACATACATACATACATACATACATACATACATACGTACGTACATACATCAACCACGCATGCTATTCAAGTCTGTCATCGTTATTATGAAGACAACTATGGTTTTTTTGTTATAAACACGTGCTCTTTTAATACAATAGAAATAAATAAATTCAATTTTGAAAAACAAGTCATATTATAAATAAAATATAAATATATACCCTATACAAATGTATATACAAATATAAACATTATATATATTTATTTAATGTATATGTTTGGCACAAAAGTATTATGTAAATAATGTTTAAATGAATATGATCTACCGCACATCTCATCTCAGCATTTACTGTTAGCGAATGAGTAATATAGGTACGGTCATCCTTACTTCAAAACAACAATGTCCCCTGTAGCATATTTTGATATGCCATCGTTGGTAAATTTTCTTGTGCTGAACTGATATTTATAACGCTCTTTCTTAAAATAAAACAGAAATAAACTTTCTTAAAAAATGTTTGATAGCCAGATCTTGAAATTTGAATACATTTATTAAAATTACATAGACACCGTAACAGTATTCCATGGGAAAAAAGACATACGGTAGAACATTCAATCAAATTTTTAGAAATATGATTGCGTGTCAACCTTGGATGAAAATGCTTGCAACACACAGCGTCAAATGAAAATATTTGCCTGCGTGCGTGAATGTTGGTTGGTTGTCGTTGTTTGTTTACTTGTTTCACACTACTACATTTCACGCGAGTACATCTATCAACATGTTTCATTGTACTAAGCTAACTAATGGGAGATGGTCAATCAGATTGTTTGATGAATATAATATTGAATATGATGCATTCGTTATTTGATTGTTTTTTTTAATATGTTAAATGACAAGCTGATGAACATTAATCTCTTTTGTTCAAACCGTTTTATATTCACAGCCATCTTATGAAATTAAATCATGGTTTGAAATCTTTTGTTTCTAGTTCTTGAAACATTAAATGCAATTAACATTTGATCAACCAAAGAGTGTTAAAGAATACAAACTACTTATTCAACTTGGTGGTCACTTTTTTGTTTATATATTTGCGTCGATATTTTTATATTTTAGTCAAGATAATTACTGTTTAATTTAGTGGGCCGTACTATTATTTGACCTAAGATCACTTTATATAAAATAAAATGCTAAAAAATTATAAAAAATGCATTAGGTATATATGTACGCAAGCTTGTTTATTTGTATAAATATAGCTCGCTCTCTTTTTCATCCACACAGCTTTCGCGCCAGCATGTTTTTATATCGAGGGTTGTGGTTGGCATAGCAACGAATATTATTAAAAAGCGCGGGTATGTTTTTTATTAACGAAAAAAATATTTTTCCTTTGAAATTTTAGAGTAAAAATTGTTTGAAGCTCATTGTTTTGCAGAAACGATTAATTTAATGCTGAAATGGAATGTACAGAAGGAAATGTACAGCGTGAATAACAATTTGAAATGCTTTGTCTTAAAAATCGAACATAGGTATGCAAAAGGAAGAAGCAAAAATTGGCACACGAAAATAATAATCATGAACAAAACTGGGAACTAAAATAACAAAGAACAAAAAAAAACATATATACTACTATTAATAATGATAATAACAAGGGCAAAAGATGCAGCAGTTATATAAATACGCGCCTCCCTAGATTTGTATTTTACGTGGTTCTTGCTTGAAGGAAGAGGCTCAGGCAGGAATGCAGCAGCGCACATTCGCAGAGCGCACGTGCAATGAAGAGCGCCACATCCATCATGAGAGTGAGGGATTGAGTACACTCTCGTTGGATGCATCATTTCATTCGCATATCATGCATTCAGTACAAAATAACAGATCCTTTCGTTTTTGTGTTAATTTTAAAGCAACGAAAGCAATAAAAATATGACTTTTATAATTTAGGTAAAAAATAATTCAGCAGTTGTCATTTAGTTCAAAGAAATTCATAATTTTTACGCACACACATGCGGACAGAAACGAGAAAAACAACGAAGGACGAAACACCGTTAACGAATGAGATGGATTTCAGTAAAGTTTGCGGTGGTAAGAGTATGGACGAGGCGGCGATACCTGTACATGGGTGCTTCTGCTATTGAAACAGATTGTGAAGATTTTGCAAAGTAATAAATTTAAGCTAAAATAGAAGCTTGAGTCAAAAAAACGATTGTTACTAAAATGAATTTGTAGGAAGAATAAGAACAGATTAAGAAATTATATTACGTAAAAAATTAGTAACAAGGGAAAAAATGAGTGAATAGTATAAACATGAAATTTACGACTGAACGCTTTTGTTTCTGCTCGAGCAATCTTGTTTTAATACAAACATGACCAAAAACAAGAGTAAAAATAACGTCACACATTATAATTGGTGAGGCGCAAAATCTTGAAGAGAAAGGCATCCGCAAAAAACAATATAACGACGCAAAAGCTTTCAGGTCAACATTAATGAAGTACCCGTAATTCAACGATATCAGCTTATTTGGGATTTGAGCGTTTCGAAAGATTTTGTTCAGGTGCTGAAGTTCAAATTAATCGTTGCGATATTGCTGTCGCTTCAACAATGCACCGCTTAATAAATATTATTTATAAGAATAGAAAATGTTGGACGAGAGCTCACGAAATCAGATAAATGAGATCATCCAAGAAATTCAGCCTCCTTCAGATACCTATGATACACGTAAGAACTTTACATGGTTGCGTAAGAACTTTACATGGTTGTCGATAGCAAGATTTTAAGGCACGTTAAGGAAAATTCAAAATGGAGATTCATTAAACTCATGGAAAGATTCTGGGCGTTTCGTTCATTTTTTGCGATGAAATTGAAATTTAATTCGGATTTATTGCCATAACATTCTAGCCTTTCCTATACTCGAGATAAATTATATATATACATAACTTTTCAATTCACATTTTCGTTGTCGGTCATTATTTTGATGTGGAGCCAGACCAAATTTTACAACGAATTCAAAAAAACGAGCTTGACATATTTGGACACATCAACATCATTTATTTACACGATTAAATTAATTAAAAAATAACAGATTATAATTTAAACCATTTGAAAACTAAAAATTTTCAGGATGCTTAATTAAGAAAACTTAAAGCGACAAAAAATCACGGTGCATCGTAATAAGTTGGTTAGCAGACAAAAAACGGAGGAGGTTTATTAGAAAGTATTTTCCCACCAGCCAATTGACTGTACTGATATTTTTAGATAGCCTTGATTTTCATCCTCTTCATTTTTGGTTGTTTTCTTTTGGCTTCTTTTTTTAAATTTTTCTCCTGAAATAATAAAACTGGTCAGAAAAATTGACAACGAAATGAACGAAGTCATTAATGAGATCACCTCCAGTTTCCTCTGCTTATCCGGGTCATCTTCATTCATAATCTTCTCTTTCTCCGCTCTTCTCTTTTCCTCCTTTCGATTTTGAGCCGCTTCACTCCTCTGAGAATGTGTAGCCTTCTGGTACAACTCCAAAACCTTCTGCCTGTTTTTGTCTGCTTTCAATTTCGCCTGTAAACGTTCAGAAAGCTACGTACGTTAAAGAACAAATCTAGCATTTTGATTGAATGGAATTTGTAATCTGTTTAATGCCTGACAAAGATAACACGGTTGATAATGTTTAAGAAAAGTTGAATCTAGTTTAATTCTTTGTATGAACTTCTTTCAAAAATTATTTAAATAAACGAAAACGAGAGTTGGCGAATGAACGAATCTAAATTGAAAGTAAGAATGCAACAACCTCCTTGCTGAGCCTGAAGCGTTTAATTTTGTCCATGCAATAGAAGACCATTTGAAGAAGTGGTTTCATGTGATCCATGTCTTTTGGGGATGTGAACCCACTGTCTGTCACTGCAAAATAAACATGTCAGTTCATCATCAGGTTCCAAATCTGAAATGCATAAGATATCTAACCGTTGAAGCAAAATATGAGCACTTTTTGTGTTTCTGGCACCTTGGTTGTGGTACTATCTCTGTCCAGATTCAAGTGGGAGCATAAATGAATAACTCGCCGCCGAAAATGAGATCAAAAGTTGAAAAGTTAAAACAATATACAAACTCTGGCTGTTTGACACCAGCATATTGATCTGAAAAATGCAGATATTCCACAGCTCCTTCATACTTTTTTAAAACTGCAGTTACCTGAATCAAAGTGTGTAAAACATAATTAAGAAGTATGAATAATAATATTTATAAATTTTAACAAAAAAAAATTTATCGAATTTGAAATTTACAAATAAAACTTGTTAAAACTGGCAATAAAAAAGGCCAATCAACCTTAGAATCTAGTATGAATGCAGTGACTTCACTGCACTCACTCAACATCTGGAAATGGCTTGGAATGAGGAACTTCTCACAACTTTTCTTCTCAGGGCAGAAGTTTGACTGTTTTTTGATTAGCAGAGATATTATGATACTTTACAATTTTAGCATTCTCAGTAATGAATTGAGTTTAAAAATTGAAATAAATAAATAATGACGGCCAATTAATTAATTAATTCTCACCAAATCAGCATGATCTTTTTGCAGTTTGGTGATTGACCTCTTGTGACTCAAACAAAACACAAAATTGTCCATATCTGAATCATCCATGATTACCTTCACAAACTGAAACATTTTATTGCTGGCCTTTAGTTAGGAAGAACCAATGTAGAAAAAAACCATCAAACAGGCAATTATATTTACTCCAAACACAAAATAAAAGCAATACCTTTAACACTGACTTACTATCAATGAACATGAAAATGAAGAAAAATGTAGAAAAGAATAGTGAACAAACAATTTGATCAGTAGCAGGTCTAAACATTCTTGAAATGGTACTCAACAGATCCTGCCTCTTTAACATCTTTATGGTGACAAGCATTCCCTCACAACACGTTCGACCACTGCACCACAAAGAATATATATTTTCCGCTTCCTTCATTAAACCTGTGTTCGTTGCTTCCATAGTTGTACCATCATCACCTAATTGAATAAAAACAAATATTAATAATGTCACAATTGCAATTATTAACATTTTAAATTATGATTAGAATAATAGAAAAATTGATAAACTGCAAACCTATAACTGAAAAGTTTTCTTCAAGAAGTTGCTTGTGTGATTTGAGCCATGCCTGAGCAAGTTTTTGATTCTTTGTTTTGCCAGCCAAGTAGTTTAGAAGGTAGGCACCAAGGCCAGCCAGCATTAATATTTCCATGTAGAAACTATCCCAGTTTGTATGAAGATGCAAAGGAACCTACGAAAAAATAATACTAATGAGGTATTATCACATAATAAGTATGTGGAAAATTGAACTCATATGAAAGATATCCAAAATATTATACAAACTTTAACGATTTTCAAATCTGGTGGTTGTTCACTTTTTGCCTTTGGTTTTTTCTCTCTATCGAACCCTTCAAATTCATCTTCATTTAGATACTCGAATTCTTCTTCATCTTCCTTTTTTTAAAAAATATAAACCTTTTTAATGAAATAAGAATCACAAAAATCTCAGCTAAAAAGTGTTAAACTATAAATGAAAAAAATTTAATATTTGAAGAAATATAACATTGCTTTAAAAATGAACCTCCACAACTGCATCATCTTCTTCCTCGTTCTGATCTTCATTTGAATCCATGACTTGAGCAGCTTCTGGGGACATGATGATCTTTGGTTTTTGTGGTTCTGGTTCTTTCTGGTTGTCATCATTTGTTACATAAGTCGTTTCCTCTAATAAAAAAGTTGGTAAAAAGCCAGTTAATTGTGAAATAATTTATCTTTAAGTTAATTATTTGCAAAAATTTATTATAACTTCTTTAAATCAAGAATTAAAATAATGTTCAAGTAGAAAGTACATGCATCAAAATTTCACTATTTATAAAAACAAAATTTATTTTAATTATAATGTTTTATTAATAACAAATAAGAACCTGAAGAAAACACACAATGCTATCATATAATTAGCTAGAGTGTAGGACTACAAATTACTTATTATATGACTGAAAAATCATTTTCAAACAAAAAATAACCATCATCAAATTCTTCAAACTCTGCAAATTCATTATTTTCAATTTTCTGAGATGCATCAATAGAGTTAAACTTGTATAAAATCAGTAAGAAAAGTAACAATGAACATTTCATCTTTAAAATCTGAAAAATTAAAAAAAACACATGTTCATATTATTTATTTAATAATTATATAACAAAATTTAACTTTGCTATTAAATCAATTTATTAATTTAATTTGTCAACAATATTTTATAAATTTATATATTGAGATGAATTCAATTGATCAATGACATTCCTATGTATAAGTGTTTTTATATATAAATCACATGATGTAACTGTGTAAAATTAATTATTTATATACAATAATTGACAAATTTGTGATTGCTTTTGACGTGGTAAATGATCTAATCTCCATAAAAAGGAAACAAAGACTAATTACTAATTTAAATTTAAAATAAATAAAAAATAATATTCTCTTGTCTTGCCTTTGCCATGCTGTAATTGTAATCTAATTTTTAATAAAATTATGACTTAAAAAATTATTCTAACATTCATGGACATATAATACACTATTGGTTATCATTACAATATAATAAATTACAAATAAAATGATTATCAAATTAATTTAATTAAAAAATGAATCCGCTGCATTCTGCTGGATGAAATTGAAATGAAATGTGACAGCAATCAGCATAAAAAAATAGCATGCAAATAACTCATTAAATACTAGAAATTAAAAACTTACTAAAATCGAAATGCTATAAAATGAATAAAACGTAAGGAAGAGCCCGTATAAATCCAAAACATAAATTCGTACGTGTTTACAATTATGCAAACCTTGCTTTCTCTTACTAAAAAAAATTAAAAGAAAGTTGTGCCAGAACTCAGCAACATAAATTTGTTATGGTATGGCGCGGCAGTTTCACATAATGGAAAATTATGAGAAGGTCAAACAGACACAAAGCCCGCATCCATATTTACAGATATATTTACATTATTTATAGTTAAAAATCTATAGTTTTATTGCTTTTACATCTAGTCTTTAAGATATTAGTTTTGTAGTTAAAGAGGACATCCTGGTTCTTTGTTCTTCCAAAATTTGTATTGATAATTTTTGAAAGCTTTAACAATTTCGGGTAGGCTACATAGATATATATGGTAGGCTATTTCAAACTTTCCCTACTCTCTCACAAGAGAGCATATGGATAGGTGCTATTGTGTTTTTAAAATTAGGTTTCCTATATGCGTAAAATATATATGATAGTTCTTTATAACTGTAATTTTTTGACATTATTTAATTAAATGCAAAAAAATTAATTATATTTATCTTATAGCATCAGTACAGCTATTTATAATATCTAATTGTGCGTAAATTTATATTTATATATAGATTAAATCAGTAAGGTTTATAATTATACATATAGCTAGATCTATTGACTGAGATATATATTAAATTAGCAGTGAAATTAATAAAAATATTGCCCACATTAGATCATGTCTTATTAAAAATATTAAAGGCAGCAGATGACAGATAGATAGATTGGCAGATAAAGCGCCTGGTCTTGCGTCACGCTGATTTATGAAAAGAAAGGCGACCTTGGTCTTATTTATATCATATTTTACATCTTTTGAGCCCTAACACTTGCTATTTCTAATAAATAGCTTAGCCGAGAACCAAATTTACTTAGAATAGTACATAAAAATATACGAGTACCCAATTCTTAATTTCATTTTAAAATACAGTGCTACAAAAGTTGGATGACGTTAGTTTCTGATTTCAAGCATTTTATCGTAACCCTCTTCACTTCCTTGTGACGCCCGTCGGCTTTTTTTCGTTTAATTTTTATTTAGATTAGAAATTATCATTAGCTAAAAAAATAATGCTTCTATCTTTTTGGTCCACAATTTTTTGTCTTGTACTAAGTACAATTTTGCTGATTGCATTGGTTAATTCAGATGCCAATAGTAATAAAAATTACCTGCGGAAGGAGCATTCCTTGATGAAGCCATACAAAGGTGAATGCCTGAATGAATTGAATGAGAATAGGCCAGGGTGAACAGTGAATCCTTTTTTATTCATTTTTTGGTGGTAATTTATTATTTAAATATAAAAGAAACGGTGATTTATCTTAGTAGTTTCTGACAAGTATGTATTGTGTATAACTGTATAAGTGTATAGTTATATAAAGTGTATCTATATAATATATTATTTATATTATATACAATGAGCTGTTGTTTTTATTTTTATAATTTAATTACAATAAAAAAGCAAAGTTAGTTGGTCATAAAAAGCAGTGAAACTACTTATCAACTTCACTACACTAATAAGTATATAATACTATATACTCTAGTCTACATCATTTCTTTTATTATCATATTTCTATGATACTACAACAACCCCATCATCCATCAATCTGTAAAGTAAAGCTTGTTAGTAAGTTAGTAAGACTAAGTTATAAGTGATATTGATTTGATTAGCTTCTAAATTAAAGTATCAGTATGAGGGGAGCATGAATTGCTGTATATAATTTGTTTTATATCACCTGTCAAACCATTACAGTTTTTTATAAGTTTTCTGTATAGTCGTAATAATATGTTTAAAATTGAACTTGGCATTTATAATAATTTCATGCTGCTACATATTATCTTTTGATTGGCTGTCTACTGTATAGCCAAATGTTTTAAAGTCTTTGATTAGGCTTTTTTTATTTATCATTACTACACATTCTTTAAGGTATTACTAAACTTAAATTTTTTGGAACCAGAAAACATACCCTTCAAAGATATTACAGATCTCTGGTTTTACTACAAATCTTACATTTATTATGTTTTATAATTAAAAATTGAATGAATGATCAGATTTCTATTTTTATTATAAACTTTGAGTTGCATTAAAGTTTTTGTCTGAAACATTGACTACATTGTGTTGTAGTTATTACATGAATGTTTATCAACAAATATTTTTTTTGTAGAATATTAAAGCCTTATAAATAATTGATGATTCATTTAAGATGACAGATGGAATTTGCTTGGAAGTGCCATGTTTTTGAACAATTATGTACGACTAACTCCTGATCAACAGAGTCGCAAAGGAGCTGTTTGGAACAGTGTGGTTGGTAGATGGCTGTTATCATTTTCAAATATTTACTTTTTGTTTTTTAAAGTTGCAATAAAATTACTGAGTTGAAAACAGTTTGATATAATATCTTGATATTTTGCCAAATTTTAAGCTTTATCTTGAGTAATTAATTTTTTTATTCATGAGTCTTATTAGATTTAAAACTGATTTTTATTTTTTTAATTGTTGAGGTTTATAAAGCCTGTTTTATTGTTCAATTCAGTTTTAAAAGTTTTTAAATATAACGTTTTTTAAATGTGGTTTTTCTGTTTGGTGTCTTACGTTTTGTTTTTTTAATTCATGAATGTTTCTTCTGTTATGTTCAGCCTTGTAGGACAATAAACTGGGAACTGCACGTTCATTTTAAAGTGCACGGAGCTGGCACTGATTTAGCTGGAGATGGGTTTGCCATCTGGTATGTCAGAGATGCCATGAAACTTGGTAAATATAAAAAAAATTTTAAATTATATGAATTCTCAAATTTCATATTTCATTAAATTTTAAGGAGTAAACTATTTGAAGACTTTTATAATTGTATCAATTTTTCCCTTTTTTCATTATTATCTGCAATATTAAAATAAAACCAAGCAACCTTCAGCAATGTTGTCAGTTTGAATATTTAAGTTTTAACTTATTGATCCTTATTGATTGCATCAGATTCATGCCTATGCATTTTTCGTTCACTTTCATAAATAGTTTTCCCATCAGCACTAACAAATTTTGAATAAATTTGTTGGTTATATCTTTAAATTATTTTTCAACATTTTTTTTACTAGCGGAACTTGCCAACCATCTTAGCTTTTATGCTTTTGATGTTAATATCTTGTGCAACATTTATGTCTACATAGACGAATAATAATGACATTGGTTTAGATAAAAAAATTAATTTGTTGAAAAACATTTCTTGAGCCGAATATATATATATACAATCCTAAGTACTTTTGATGAAAAAACTAAATCATCTTTAATTGGTTTGTTATGCTCACAATATTTCTTGGGTTCTACAAATTATGAGTGAATGGCACCTTTTATTACATGAGGAATTATTAATGCAAGCCTATAAATAGATGATTTTGATCCAGATGTAATTAATATATTAATGCATTTATAAGAAATGCTTTTTACAGAATAGTTTTCATTATTCTTACCGTTATTTTTCATTTTAACAGGTCCAGTGTTTGGAAGCATTGACAACTTTTATGGACTTGGAATATTTTTCGACACATATTCCAACTACCATGAAAAGCACAAGGTACTCATTGCAATAAGAAATTATATTTTATTTCCCTTCTGACAGCATAATGTTTTGAATCATTCAACAATTGAAAATACTTTTAATCTGACTGAACTGTTTTCCTGCATTTCTACTTTCTTAGCATGGATTCCCATACATATCAGTGATGGTGAACAATGGATCACTGCATTACGACCACGACTCTGATGGCACAGGCACTGAGGTGGCTGGTTGTGAGGCACACTTCAGGAATCTCAAAGTGGAAACATTCATTGCCATTCGATATGAAAATAACAAGTTAACTGTTAGTTACATCATTTAATGGAGCAGATGAGATCATACATTAATTTTATTTAGTTTTATTTCATTTCACTTGATGTCTAGGGCCTGCTATTTTGTCATTATTTACTATGTTCAAAATGTGTATCTAATTATATTTTATTCTTTTTATTTATTTGTGTAGTTTGTTAATTTTCTACAATTTTGATTTTTAATTCTTACAAATTTAAAAAAGATATCTTTAGACATTGATGGCAAGAACACGTGGAGGACCTGTCTGAAAGTAGACAACATTCTGCTGCCTACAGGATTGTTCTTTGGAGCATCTGCTGCTACTGGTGGATTGTCAGGTTAGTTTGTTTTGTTCTGCATGTTTGTTGAATGCCTCTGTTGAACTTCTGCAAATTTAATTTATATAGTCACTTGATTGTCAGGCTCAATAGTTGCTTTTCAGTTCTTAGTCATGTTTGTTTTTTAAAATCTTTTTGAACGTTTGACATCTTTCAGATAATCATGATTTGATCACTTTCAAGATGTACGACGTGGGCACGGCGGAGGTATCTATAAATCATTCCCTAATCACATTTACATAATTTATTTGAACATTTAATAGATTGAATATTAACTCGTTACGTGCTGTGCCGTTCAAAAACATCATTCTCACAATTTTTGTCATTCACAGCACGAAGATGAAGATGAGATCAACGGAAGGATGGCAATTGTGCCTTCTCTGGAAGGATTTGAATATGAGGATTGTTAGTATTGTTTAATATATTTTGTGTAGGTTTAGTGTTTAGTAGTTTTTAATGTTGAATAATTAATAGATTTTAATAAAAATTTTCTTATTTTTTTTGACAGTTACCAAAACGGAAAAAGTTGTCAAGGAATCCTGGTCCTTCCTCTTTATTTTATTTGTAATTTTCATGGTTGTCGTTTGTCTAGTGTTGGCTGCTGTTGGAATTTATTATTTTTATGAAAGTCGACAAAATAAAAAACGCTTTTACTAACAGTTTTTTCGATCTCACGTGCTATTTTCCATTCGTTTTAATCATTTTTTAGAATCAAATTCCTATTTCGTATTTTTAAATTATTAACTAATCCTCCCATTTTGCGTTGCATTTTGTTTTGTTATGTTTACTCAACCGTTCTTCATCTTGATGAAATAATAGATTGTATTAAATAAATCAATAAAGGTGCCAAAGCTTGTTCTAGTTTTCCTTACCATTCAATATCCAGATCGAATGTTTGACATGAAGTTTTTAAAAGTTTTTGACAGTAGCTACCGTGGAGTCGTACTCTCGTTAAGAACTTGGATGGAAGTGAGAGCACGTTGATGTCACGTATTTATTGTAATGTTGATATATACGCGGAACTTCCGAAACTCATACTGATAACGGTTATGGCTGACCTTCAAGAATTAGAATGAAGTGTGATGACGAATGCTTCGCTGCCAACCTTCAAAGAAATGCCGTATGATCTAAATTTGCTGTAATAAACATGGATATATCCATGGTAATAAACTCAAATACCCAGCACCCACTCTATTTTATGTCATCCCGTATTTTTGGCAAATCCTTTAAATTTATAAATATTAATAAATATTTATAAATATCTATAAATTCTTTATAGATTTCCTCCATTAATGCAGATGCTATCAGATTAACATTTAGCGTTTTTCTATTCAAGCTGGTTTTTCATGAGTTCGATTCTTATTTTCTGACTGACTCCAGCTGAATTCCAATATTTTTCAAAAAACTTTCTCAAACGAAAAAATTGCTATCGATTTTTGCTGCGTACATTTTGTGATTACTTTGTCGGTTTGTTCGTCTGCATTTCTGCTAGCAGTCCGTTAACTTCGTACTTACATTTTCAGCCGCAACACACCGAACAAAATTCTATCAATTAATTGATTAGGCGCGTGTTGAACGTGGCTTGAACAATTCAACATAGCAAACTAACAATGCTGCTGAACACACGGCATCGAACGACATTCGTGCTCCAATTTATAAATTCTAACGTAATGTTTCGTTGCGTACACGTGTGTAAGCATTTGTATATACATACATATGTTTGTGCGTGTGTGTATGTGTTGGGTTTGCGGGTGTGAGCCTTATATTTTTGTATTCAAACAATGAATAACTGATGATGATGAAAAAGAAGTTGATGATACATCTCTGGCATTTCCCTCACCATCACGATACTGCTCCCTTTTCTTCTTATTCCTCCTCTTTGAAGGGTGTAATTCAATTTGCTCGTTCAAATGAATTTTTCTTGTTACTTTCCATAGAAGATGCGTGCTTATAACTATTTTTTGCTTTTCTGTTTTCTATTGATTTCAAACATCCTTTTTGTTGTTCATGTCTCTCTTTTGATTTCATAAATGCCACGCATGCAGAAATGTTTTGTTGAACGTTTTGATTTTTTGACAAGTTCAACTTCCGAATGAAATTTCATTAAACAAAACATAACAAGAAAAGTTAACTGCATTTTTTTTATTTATAAAACAAATCAAAAATAACTTAATTGAAATGTTTCCAAGACAATTATCTACAGGACAATTTGTGTCAGACTGCAGTTTGGATGCCATCAAGTTACGTGCGTGAGTTCAACGTGTGTGCTACGTATGTTGGTGTATGCGTATAGTTTATTTTTTAATTTAATAGTATTAGCTTTTAGTTTTAAATACAAATGCCTTAAGTGTATCACTTCAGAGTTTAAGCATCTGCGTTTTTTAATTCAATAGAATGTTTGAAGTGCAAACTCACACATATGCCGAACAAAAGATAAAGTCATTAAATGAATGCGAGCCGAGCGTTGCACCCTTCAAAGTGCATTGCTTTAATTGCAGTTGACTTAACCTCTTATCACTATGTTTTTTTCGTTGGTGTGGGTTGTTGTGACGAGTTTGTTCTTCTTAGCATCACAAGAATTGTGAAGAAGTGGTGGTCTACTGATGAGTTGCATTTGAATTTCAAATTCCTAATTCAAATCTAATCTCGAAATTATTTTAAATTTGTACTTCGGATTCCCTTCAGTAAAAAACCTTATTCAATTATTTTAAATCAATGCACATAAACGATATTAATTCTGTTTCTTTGCAAGATTTCAAAGCCTGTATACATTTTTTACAGTTTTTGCGGATATGGATGGTAGTAGACAAGCTGGAATATGTGGATGTGTCCGATGGTTTACGATAGGAAGTGAAGTTAATGGTGAGTCAGGATGCTCATTAAGTGAACACTTTTCTTTCATATTGTCCCGGTCTGCTCATTACAATCACAACGACGACGATGCTAGCTGCACTCGCATCACTCCAACCAAGGAGAGTAGATGTCCTTTGTGTTCAAGTCTTAGAAATACTGTGCATTTACTACTAAAATATTATTTGAAAAAAATTGAGAATTTAAAAATGAATGACTTGTAATTTCTGGTCACTTCTGTGACTTCATCGGTTATTTTTTCAGAAAACAGCTTCCACAAAATGTTTAAAAGACCTGGAAATAATTTTTCAATGGCTGTTTTTGATTATAAAGTCGTTTAATTCTGTGTTCATTTTAAATTTATAGTAAAGATTAAAAAAGCAACTGAATAAAAAAAATAAAGAGCTTGACAGGTGTATGTACAACGAAGAATGTGGTTCAATTTTGTGGGAGCACATGGGACTGATCACTGACTGAATTAATATTAATTCTATTTAATCAACTGAAATTGAAAAGGAAGCAACAGTGATAATATAGAGATGACATTAAATAATATTCTGAAAATATTATTTATGTCCTTATATAAAAGACTAGTTCTTGACAGCTTTCCTTACAAAATATTTTCAAATTGTATTATACCAAAAAGAATAAATCATATTTTTAGCGATAATAACCAATGATTAACAACAATATTAACAACAATAACAGAAACGATAGTGCTCGTTAATGTAACCAACAGCCAACAACACAAATTGTGAGACAAAAACATCGTTTGAAGCACGGAAATCAAGTTGTTTCAAATGAAGTTGCGCTTTTTTCATATGATGATGATGGACTTTTAAATTATGCAAACGTTCTTGAGGTTCAATTTAATATGCGGCTTATCAGTTATGCCATCAATCAAGTTGTACACACACACACACACACACACACACACACACACACACACACACACACACACACACACACACACACACACAAACATATTATAGAAAGTGCATGTTTTTATGTACAGATAGTGCGTGCGTCATTACAGAGAAAAACGAGAAAAAATTGTTGCCAGTATTATTTCAAAAATGATCTTACTTAATATTACATGAGGGCTGATGAAGTGACAATATAATTTGAATAATTCAACTCAACAGTGACGATAGGGCAAATATTAAAACGCGGCAAAGCTATGAAATATATAGTTGCCAGAACTCTCTGACATTGCAAATCAATCCTATGAGTAATTGCGAATAACAACAATTTCTTTGAGTCCAGGATGAATTATTTAAATTTAAATGATTTATTTTTATCTGAAGCACTGTCATCAAATACTAATTTCCACATAATCAGATTTGAGGTTACAATTTTCGTTTAAAATCGCATTAAGCAAAATATTTTAACAACGTAACTTCTCATAACCCACAAGCAACAAACATTAACAAATACAAACACACATACACTGACACATACACAGTTCGGTTATTTATGTATATGTACAGTACACATAGCATACAAACGCATAGACGTGTGTACACACAAAAATTTGAATTGAACATTTACTCATAGTGAGAAAAAATATAACAACGGTTATCAAGCATATGAATGAAATGATATGATTTAGCTTAAACATTGTTTACATTTATCTTTTAAGAAAATATCAATAAATACAACATACCAATGTTTTATGATCTAGTTGTATTATATACATCATCAAATTTGAAGTTACGAATGTAAAATGGGGAACTCGTCATAAATCACCTTGCTCAGCAGAGTTGTTCCTATCACTCAATAATTTCGTTACGCGGAGCACCTGTGCCAACCACCATATCACGCTTATTAATCATGGTATCTCATGATATCTCTCAAAAACGTGTTATATATATATATATATATATACATATATACATGTATTTAAAAGCATAGGACATGTATAAAATATACATCATACATTGGTAGAATGCACTATAGCGTCATAACCACATCGAAATATACCAATCATTTTACTCCGTTCTCATCATTTGGAGTCACTCATCGCAAGTGAAACAAGTAGGAAGCATGTAACCACCAAACTTATGCTCTCAATATATTGATATACAAGATATACGACACACAATATATTATTAAATTATTTTTGACGCTAATATTTTTTTTCTTTACATATTTTTAATAAATAGACTCATTTAACTTTTTTTGTTTTGTTTTTGTGAGCTGCTGAAATGAAACAACAGCTCGATGTAATAATGAATGAGGTGTTCGTAGAAGTTTTCAAAAATAACAAAAATGCTATGGAGACAGCGAGTGTTGGATCGTTTGATTGATTTGAAAAAAGTTTCAAAATGTTTTTGTCTGGTTTGCAGATGAATTATTCAATAAATTGACGTTAACACCGGCGATGTACATGATGAGAGAACTTGTTATAAAGATAACAATAATATTCATAATGATATTCAATATTTTAAACAAAACTAAGGGGTAAACTTGAGCTAAAAATTTTAAAATTAATTATGGTTCCTATCTCTTCAAGTTTTATTCAAAATAAATGCTTTTGATTTTCAATTTAAATTTTTGAAATCTTTTAGGTACAATAACTTGCGTCGGTTCAGATGCTTCCTAACCAAAATCCTTGAGGATGTGCCACTGAAAAACTTCCTGCCTGGCCTTCGAGAACATTTCATTCCAGTGTTTCACTTCCATTGGCCCGCTTTTACTGCCCAGCAAAATTTGACCTTGCATGTTTTCAAATTAATTTCATGAGTTGTCAATAGCTTATACATTTATGTTGACTTTTATAATAATTTCACACTTTCTAAAATAGTATATGATATGTTTTAATGCTAAAAAAAATCAAAATATTACTTATGCTTCAGTTTTTAGCCGATTCGAATTAATAGGTAAAGTAGATGTGTTTAATGGAGAGTATTTCAAGAAATGTTGAATTGTGAACATGCGGTAGGATAGGATTGTATCTAATGAAACACTCGCCCAGGAACGTATCACGACACCTACCTATCTGCTCGTTCCTGCCCATGCGATCGTAATCCATGACGCTTATCATGAGTGATGTCTGGCGGATCTTCTCGTAAGGTACGTCGAATGCGAAATTTTCATCAAACTGAGGATTCAACGACTTTTCTACTGTTCTTGTTTTCTTCTTCTCAGATTTTTTCCCATCCAACATGAGCCATATTTTAACGTAAGGATCTGAATTAATGATGATAACACAACGTAGGTAAAAGCAAAAATATGTGTATAAATAAAAAGACAATCAAAGGTTTTATAGCTATCAAGTAGAGCAATAAACGCAAACATTGTTGAAAGGTTTGCATCTAATGTTTGCAGGAGTAGGTGTACATGCACGCGTATACACGCACGTACGCACAAGTATTTGTGCATGCACTTGCATGTATAGCTGCAGAGTACAGATGTGCCAATACAGACAGGCATGTACAGCGTTTATAGGTACAATTCTTTTACTTTGAATGTTCGTGTGTACGCTCGAATTATCGGTGCATGTTTGTGCATCTGTGCGTGGATTTGTCTTGAGATCATGCAAATGTTCGGGGCCTTGTCTGCGAATGAATGGATGTTTGTGTGTGCTTGCATATGTACGACGAACAGTGGAGTATTCGTTGCATCTTTTCGGGCAGATTATATTAAGTGATATTTGCATATACTGGTTGTAAATATTTTGATGTTCTTTCATGTTATAATATCTCATTGGGATACCCAAATATTTTCCCAAAAAACCCCATCTAAACATTAGATATTATCCAAATATTTTCCAAGAATGTACATACAAACAAAAACCCAATCTAAACACTTGTTTAAAATTGCAATAAACAAGCAGATATTAACAGCAACAACAACAACAACAACAACAACATGACTCCGAGTGTGTGCACGTAACAATAATTTATAAGACGAGGCGTGTAAGAACGTTGTGGCTGCGGCGAGTGGGCTGGTTGTACGAGGACCTGCATTTCATTCGCATCAATGAAAGGCTTAAAATTGCATAGCCATAAAAATTTTTACAACAAAAGTACAAGGGAAATAGAAAGGCAAACACTTTTGGATGGTCTGGGGGCTATATAATTGTAACTCGTTTTCGATGGTACTATGAAAGCAATAAAACATTTTGTCTTCAGTTCTGCTGGTGCTCTGTTCTAGCTTACAAATGTCACCCACAAAACATTCCTGCCTGCCAAGTGATGCACGCTGACTTCAAAGTTTATGCCTCTACTTTTTTCCATCAGAGTCATAAAACGAGAAACTGCATCCTCCCACAACGTTGTACGTACAACTCAGGGCAGCAGGTTAATTAAATTGAATAAGTGTTCAAATTTAAATTATAAAGTTTATTAATAATAATCAATTAAATATTTTTTGAGTTTAACATATCAGTTGGCATTTTATTTTTTTAAAATTATCATTTGATGAAATGAATTAGTTAAAAAAAATGAAGGTTAAAATTTCTAAGAGCGTGATGCCATTAGAAGCCTTTAGAAAAATAAATGAAGATCAACGAGCAAAGCACTTAATAAGAAAGTCACGTTATATAATATATGAAGTCACTTGAACAATACAAATAAAAATTGAAAGTTTTCTCATAGTTTATATTACTTTTAAGCAAAAAACCCCAGTCCTTTTTTTTTAATTAATTATATCACACAAAACAAATTATTTTATGGCCCATATATCAATAATTAAACTAATAAACAAATAATAAAAAATGAATAAAAGAATAAAAATAAAAAAAACCTGAAAGTCCATTGATGTCCTTGGCCTTGAGATCCCTGGCTTTCTTGATGCTGACCGTCAGCTGGCCGTTGGAGGGGTGATAGCACAGGCCTACGTAGATCTCCCCGAGTTTTCCCTGCTCAGTCGAATTAGTGTGCATGTGTTTGTTGTCTGTTTGTGTGTGCGCGTGCGTGTTTTGTGATTTTGTGATGTGGTTGTTGTGTTGATTATTATTTTTAAAGATGTTTAGGTTAACTTTGATAATTGGAAATAGGGTAGTAATAATTTTTGTTAAAGAATTATATATAACATGTGGTGGTAGCCATATGTAAAAAAATAAACTTTATAATAAATATATGAGCAATTAAAATGATTCTCTCTCTCAAACTCTCTCTCTTCCTATTTTTTTCATATATTAATGCATACATATCAACGATTTTCTATCTAATTCATAAAATTTAATTTGAAATTTTGGTTAGAAAAGATTTCTGTGCAATGATTATTGAATCAGGAGGAAGGATAGTTTATGAGATGCCGTCTCATTACCTTCATGGGATCACAATAATTTTCAAAAATTTGATATGCGCTAAATAATTTTTTTCGCTACGTAATGAAATCCATTGTATTTTCTATTAAATTTTATTATAATTTATAATTAAATAATTTTATTATATTTTTTTTATAATGACAAAATCTTTAGCATTTAATTTTAAACAAAATTTTATCAACCCGTTTGTATTAGCTATAGAAAAATTATCTGGCAGATCTTAAAGTATTTCATATTTTAATAGTTTACTAAAGACCAATTGAAGAACAGGTTTTCTAAAAAATGTTTCAGATAAATGAATGAATAAAATTCAAAAGTAGCATAACCACCATGTGACTCTTGCATGGCTGCAAATTCTTCCAAACAGTCTGGCCAGACGACAGATCGAAGTCGCTCAGTGGAATGCACACTTCACCAATCGGATCATCTCTACTGAATCTTAAACAATCATCAATACATGTACTTCACTGTGTTTATCCATTGCTTAAATGCTTATATATGCATGGTACATATTAACTGTAAATGTTGTATAAATGCGTTGCTCTGTTGGTTTTTTGACTGTTCATTTTGATTTACATTTGCACTGACAAATAAATAAATTTTTACCAACCTATCGTAATCTAGGACTTGCAGGTACAAAGTTTTGTTCATCAGCTTGGCATACGGAAAGCCTGTTATTTGTGGGTTTGTAATTATTCTTACTTTAAATAAAATAATATTATATTTTTTAAATAAAATATTTGAAAAATAATATAATAAACCACTTTTATTTAGTGACGATGCTCCATAATTTTACTCAACATTTTAAATTGCTTCTGCCACAATGCTTTTCAACACGTGTTTTTACGTGTTTTTACAACTCCATTCCAATGTTTTCGTAACTTTTTTGGAGAACCATTTTTGAGTAAAACATTTTTTTGTGTACTTTAGTAATTTTTTTTTATTTTTCAAATTAGAAATAACGCAAAATTTTCATAGAAGCTTGAAACGTTCACGTGTTACAAGTTAGAACATAAATCATTTCCACGAGTGACTTTAATATCAAAAACTAGCAGTTCATTCCTCATTGATAAGAACTTGCAAGCAATCTATAACGATGCTGGCATGCAGCCATCCTGGTTTTTGTTCATTTATTATAATTTGGTGTATGTTGCAAAATTTCGTTTCACATAAATCTTATCTTGTTTTGTGTAAATTTGTACGCAACATCAATATTGTCATGTGGATTGAGCGTCATGAATGAATAGATGATGGAAGGAATCGAATGGACATGCTGTCGAAATCCAATTAACGATAAATCACATCATCACTTGGAAGCGGCCAAAATATTTCCAGTAACTGTTGTATATATATATATATATATATATATATATATATATATATATATATAACAGAATTTTAACAATATTCAATCTTGTCTGAAATAAAATAATTTTTCTGAAATTTATTTTAAAAATTTTACCGTCAAATAATATTTTATACGATTCAATAAATCATGTCCAAGTTTAAAGATACCAACAAATTTTTCAGAATTCAGCTCAATTTGAAACACAATCAGAAGGCACACATAAATTTCTAGAAGTAAGTTAAAAAATCTGGCACTTCCTCCTGTTGCCGTCAATCATTTCTTCGATAGCCTGAAACGAGTTGAAGTCATTTAAGGAACTTATTAGGAGCTTAATTATTAAGCATAGTTGATGCCGACGTGTGGCAGGCGATGGTGTTCCAATAATTCACCATCGTAGGTTGGAAAATGTTCTTGAGTCCGTGAACTGAATTAATTATTAATAGCATCAAATAACCAATAAGTTTGTTACTAAGAATTGTTGGATTGAGTCATTCGAGTGAAGTATATCTATATGAAACATTTCAGTTGACTCTAAAAGTGAAAAAAGTTAAACTTTTATAAGTATCCGTCTAATTTTATAAAAATATCAAATTCGAAATATCGTAGGCCAATAACGGGCTTGCCTGCCCCACCATGAATTTTTGAAGGAAGGGAGATGCCAAACCACTTTGCTCTCGGCAAGACGATGTCAGTGTATGTATGAAGCGTGTGTAAAATAATTACATATAGTTTTTCTCTATAATTTGTAATAAATGTGTGTGTGATTAAATCGTTACTACTACTATACTAATAATAATAATAGTCGTAGACATTTTTATAATATGAGTTTTATGAATTTGAGGGTGGTTGTTAGGTTGAGGCTTAATTGAAAAATGTTGTCCGTGTTTTTGCGTGCATCTGCATCAAATATTATCTCATAAAAATATCTGAAATCTGGAAGAAAGATATGAGTGTATGTTTGCGCTTGGTATTGAATGGTATCATCATTAGCATTCAATTTTCACTACTACCATCACCATCGTTATCATCATCACTTAAAAAATCATTTCTACTTCGTCATTGTTATCATTGTCATCATCATCGTAATCGACGTCATCATCATGATCCTCCCAGTCATCATCATCGTCGTCATCATAATCATCATCACCATAGTCATCACAATCATCATCGTCGTCGTCATCATCATGTTAACCATCACCGTCGTCACAATCCCCATTTTCATCCCGCAGAAGTTTTAACAATTGGTCAGACAGTAACGACGATGGTACAAGACAAACATCAGAGTCCATTTCCATCAGGAACTCATCAGCGCGCTTTTTTTTTACCATCACCATTACATCATCAGCTTGATGATAAAGTTGATAGCGTTTATCGTAAAATACCACTAGCCATCAGTTTCATTATCATAGTCATAATTTTTTATCATTTATTGTTTTATTTATTTTATTTTGTTAACATCATTTAAACAAACAATATCCTCTATAAATATCATTACTTTTTTGAAAAGAGGATAAAATTTATTGCAATTTTATAAGATTAAATGAGAACATTGTTTGAGTGAGGTAAACATTTCTAGCCAAGACTTTTGGCCATGAAATACACTTTGCAGCATTATTCCCGCTCTAGAATGTAAAAAAAATTTAAACAAAACAAACTTTTCATTCATTTAAAAAATTTTTGCATAGTTTTCTAAATGTTGTATCCTCCTTCTGGTCTCAGGTGCTTCTAATCAGTAAAACAACCTTTTCAATTATGAAAGGAAGGTAACAAAACCAGAAGAGAATGAACGTAATACAATTCTGCTATCTACAAAACGAAGCACGAAATTTAATTTTCAAAACTGTTTGTTAGTATTGTGCATATATGTGCACACGTGTTTACTGCGCATGCGTATTAAACAAGAGGTTTTCGTACTTTAACAAACATCAAGAAAAGTATAATACATAAATAGTGTCTGTGTGTGAAAAAAACCAAAGAGTGTACACAAGAAGTGCATGTTTATGTGAGGGCATGGACTTAAGCTTGGAAAGATGCAGTAGCAAAACGATGGACTATGTTCCAAAAGGGCAAGTGTTGCTCTGCACATTTTCAACCAATCGATAAAGCGCCATTTCCGCAATGCCCAATAACGCTCCTCAATGAATTTTACTAACAAATGGGTCTTGAGATCCAATCTTAACTTTGTGAGTGATGGAGAAGTAGTTAGAGAGGTAGAAAGTTCCACAGAATAGGTCCAGAAAAGGCAAACGACGATTTAGCATAAGAGTATTTAATATGAGTCAAGAAGTTAAGAATAATTTTTTTTAACTAGTTATCTTCAATTAATGTGAAAAGGTTGAGTACTTGAAGGCATGAATGTTTATATGAGTAATATTAATATTTTGTATATAAATCAAAATAATTTTTAAATGAAGTTATTAAGAGTAAGAGTTGTAATAAAACAAATTTGAATTCTTAAAAGGTGAATTTGTTAAAAGGTTGAATGACCAAACACATCTATGGGGAAATTGTTTCCACGGATATTTATATCGTGTATAAAAAATGAGTATGCACTTAAACGTGATTATGATAGAATGGGGAAATAGTTTTATAACTCTTGAACGCAGAAACGGTTTGGATTAATGGAAGTCTGAATGAGTCAATCGATCAATGAAAACTATAGAAAACTGAGTGAACAAATTTTAATGATTAAAGGGAGGAATGAATCAATAGATGAATGAATAGCGTTGCAAACGATTGAATGGACGAAGTAACTTATTCAGTGACCGAGCATTCACGTGCTGACGAATGAACGATTTTTCAAGGAAAATAGTAAACGGACGGATGCAAAATATGCGCAAATGTGTTAAAATCAAAATTTAGAACGTTTGGCAATGTGAACTAATATATAAATATATTATAATTTTGCTGAATTCCAAGTTCAACAACAACTTATAAACAAAAATTTTTATATTAAGAAAAATGAAAAATATACTTTGAGAGTTGTAGGAAAAGTGCAGGGAAAAGAAAAAAGTGCTTTAAAAAGCAAAGCGGTGTGATGGGTTATAAAGTTTATGTAAAATTTCAAAAATGAAATTTTCGTAAAATATTTGTAAACATTTAAAATCGCACAATGTTTATAATTGTTGAAATCAGTGATTAAATCATTAAAATTTAAATTACCTTGTGTTGACCATAGCGAAATAAAATAAATTCAGTAAGTTGAAACTGCAATAATGAAAATATGAAAAGAAAATTATTGTTAGAGCATGGAATTGAGAACCGACGTCTATTCATTCATTAAGATGCTTTACAGCTGAACATTTTAGCGACAAAGAAAAATTCCAAAAGTTCTTCTTACGGCGATTTATGTGCCTATTTGTTTGTATTTGTATTACCAGCTTGGAACTGCAAGCGTACATTCCAATGCAGGCATAATTTCCTCACAGCACACTAACGTGAATATTTAAAGATGTGCAATTACCTTGAGTTTCATTCAAATTTCAAAGTTTTTAGGATTACTCAGTTCTTTTCATACAAGCTTTTGTTGACTTATGGTTAAAAATTTTTTCTATTTAATTAAACTTTTTCTTCATTTTTAAAATTTATTTTTTAATTTCAAGAGCTGTCGAATTGTCCTTTCTTTACATATTCTTTTTAAAATGGTAAAAAATATAATGGCAATATAAAAAACCAAAAATGTTAATTGTAAAAATTTTATAAATTAATCTTTCTATTGATCAACAACAGCGGTTCCAAACCTTTTAAGTGGCAGCCTTCCTAAAAATTCAAATAATGATAGAGCCAGCCTATCTCCGTTTCCACCGGCAGGTTCAAAGTTGATGACCTTTCTTTGGCTCATTAGACTATGTTTTTCATTTTTTTACGTTTTTTAATTAAAATTAACTTTGCAGTTGATCTATTCAAAGTTTTTCACTTTATAATGGAAATGAGCGTTGACTTGACCTCTCCGGAAACTTGTTGGCTTCACAGGTTGGCAACCATTGATCAACACTCGACAAATATTTTATACTTATTTTTAATTTCAATTTTTAACTTACCACTCTTTATTTTTTATAAGATCTATTGAGGCAAAGTATTTTAAACAAAAAACAAAATTTCATCAACCAAAGTTTTCAAACGTTTTTGAAAATGCCATCAAGTTGCATCCCTTTTAAAACATCAAAGTTGGTACTGTCAAAAAATTTGTTTTTGCGAACGTTTTATTAGAATTTAAAAAATAACTCAAATGTTGATAAAAATAATTTGAATATTTCAAAAAATATTCATGTCATTGGTGCATTTTCTGCAGCAATAAAACTTTATAAACTCGCCAACGTAGCATTCTACTGTGAAAGAATTTGTGTGTATATTGCCATGAAAATTCTGTCCATAAAATAAATGAACAAATGTTTATTTGTAAAATAAAATAAAACGCTTTAAAATAAACGCTTTGTTACCTACGAACAAATGGGAAGAAAGATTTACTGACCCACCTGTAATGATGCTGTCCTGCAAGATTAAACATTGCAACGCAAAAAGACGCCAGCATATGTACAGCAAAGGCATCTTTCTGTTTAATGTTTTCAATTGAGTAAAAATTGAGCACAACGACGTTGAACATTATTATCATTTCATCCAGGCTTGATGGTGACAGAAGTTTTTCAGGGGCTAAAATATACTCACACACACACAAGGCCGCCTGTCTCCAAGTGTGTTATTATGAACACATACAAGCATTCGAGTTTGCATTTGAGTACGTGGGGGGTGTAGAAAATTAAGCCAGCCTACAGAAATATACATGCTTAGGTGCATGCCGAGACACATACATTTGCACAAGGAAGCAGGCACACGCAAACATGACACTTCCAGTTTGAAATTTCTTACTCAAAGATGGAAGCAACCGACAACAAATTTTCACGGCCAGTAATAAATGCTTTTGCTGCCATCGTCACTTGCAGAGTAGTAGTTGAAATTTTCAGAGGCATTGAAATTATTTTTGTTGCAGTAGTTTCTGTCATACGTGTTCTAACCTCAGGTGCATGTTTTTTTTTGCTTTTGTATTCCGTTGTTGCCACATTGACTGATTAAGAATTGCAATTATTTAGTGGCAAAATATATTTATAGTCTAAGTATTATATGCATATTTATGAAAAGTCATAATTTTTTACACTGTTATTTGCGTTTATAATTTGGAAAATTATTTTCTCAGCAAAAAGATTTTTCTTTTTCTTGGTTTTGTTGGAATTTTTTTTTGAACAAGTAATTGGCTATATAGTTTTACAAAGTAAAAAGAAATCAAAGCTTTTTTGAACTTTCGTCTTATTCATTTGCACGTCTTGTGTTTATTTAACTTGGCAAGTTGTTCTACCAATAATTATCTAAATTAAATTAAAATTTTTTTATCTGAAATTAGGCATTTTTTTATTGTTCCATCAAATAAACAGTTCATTAAATTTATTAAATATTAAACCAAACTTTGTTGAAAGCAAGTCATACTTCGAATATAACTGTTTGGATTTACCAATTACCATAAAAATATTTTTCAATTTAAAATATTAGTTAGCACTAATTTTTTACAATAAAATTATTTAATAAAAGGTGCAGGTTACTGTAAGAAAAAATCGAGTTATTTCAACTAAAATTAAATTGCAAACAAAAGCCAATAGAGACAAAAGTTGTCAGATAAATCTCGCTTGATATATAGACGTCCATAAACATTGCAGGCTGGTAAACGCGTTCATTCTCTCATAAATAAATAATCGTTTTCCCTGATCAGCCAATGCAAGAACTTAAAATAAATGTTCGAGCCGATCAAATATTTTACATTTTTGACAGGGCTAACTCAAATTTAAAAAAAATGTTGATCGACCAACACAAGTCACTTCAAAATTTAAAGTGAAATACTTATATTGCTGAGCTGTACATGTAGAGTGAGTGCCTCCTACTCTATGAACTGCGGGCCATAAAACTCATCGGCCGGCCGTTAAAGTAAATTGTCGACTGAAGGCTTCAACGTGATTTACAAGTGCTTCTGTTCCAGTTTATGTTCTACTGTCGAAAAAACGATTGAATTTTAAAATACTTTTTTTAATTGCAAAGTTTAGAATAACTATTTTAAGTTTATTACAAACCATTGTTGTGAGTCGTAAACATTGCAGCAAAAGAAGCGACACAAGCGGGCAGAAACTCTCTTCCTGGAAAAATATTTTTTGATGACTTGGGTCATCATGTTTAATCGTAACTTGCTATTCTCAATAAATTAATCCAAACACCAGTCAGGGCACAGTGCGCTTGTTTTGGCTTTTTCAATAAAGAATATACAAATTTGTATAAAAATTACGCTAAAGTTTAAATGCAAACTTTAATAGCTAGAATGAATCAATGAATGAACATAACTCATTTTTTGTGATGCTATATTTCGAAGGCTGTTAAAATTGTTTATTGTTGGTTGAGAATTTGGTCTGAAAATGTTATTTTAGAAACCCAAAAGTTATTATTTTGAGGTTTAAAAAAAGTTATGATTATAAATATTTAACCCATAATTTGCAACAATGTATGCTATTAATAAAATGAAATATTGCTAAAAACATGATTTATAAATGAAAAACAAATGAAAAACTTTTGTAAAATCTACAACCTGATACCAACAAAATGTAAAAAACGCACATTCACACACGCACACACACACCGACACAACGTTACAGTTTGTAACAAGAAGGCTTGATGAATTACTTGAAAATTAGCGTTAGACCCTCTCTTAATTGTGCTTAACGACGCACTGCTTTACGCACAGATGATGATCGACAGACTAATTATAACTGAAAAATATGATCAGGCTCAACGCGAGTACATTCGAATGTTTTAATGTATTCTGGACACACCAGACAATACTGAATATGCAAGTTACTTGAAATTTATGTCTATATAGACCATAAATCTTTTAGTGGCTATAGTTTGTTCTCATTTGCGGTTGCATTTTTTAAAATGAAGATAAATTTATTGCGCTCTTTTCGTGTTTTCAAACCAAAATTAGTAATTATTTGACAGTTTCTAGTAGCTCAAACATTTTTTTCAATTCGGTTACAAATGCAAATAGAGCCTACCCTTGTAAATTAAACTACTGAAGCAGAATGAGAATAGATGAATTTTGTTTAGGTAGTTGACTCATGACGGTTAGAACATTATGACCCTATATGATGCATTGCTGAAAATCTTTGAGTATCACAAACTTTATGCATGGTCTTAAACATACAAAATTATTATTATTTACTGTAAAATACGGACTCTACACACTCACATACACATTTATTTTCAATACAAAAAAGTAAATACTCTATTAACAGTATATTTATAAACTAAAATTATAATAAACTTAAAATGTTTCAATGAATCAGTTTTGTAGAAAAAACTTGAAGCATAACATTTTTTAAAATATTAAAAAACTTTATTAAAAGTTAAATAATTTTTTTAAATTTTCTTCCATAAGTTCAATTTTTAAAGCTTAAAGTTTAAGAACGATTTTTTTCTTGAAAATTTTGGAAAAATTAATCCTAACTGACGTTAACAAAGTTTTAATTGAATTAAGCTGTTTAGTGAAATAAAAATAAAAACTGTTTATCAGTAGACACACTTTTTGTTTTTTTTATATACTTTTATTTAGTCAAATATTAAATATATATATTTATTTTTACGTCATTAGAAATAAGACTATTTATTTCAGCTGTTTAAAAATTTAAATTTCAAATAGATAAAAATTTTTTGTATGAAAACGAAACTTTAATATTTCAATATCAAATTTTGAATCTTTTTTCAGTTACTTCTAAGTTTTTGTAACTGTTTTAGGCAGATCCATCATTTTGAATGATGCTTTTTGAACATGCAAATTGTGCAAATACTCCCTAGCACGTATTAAGTACCATCACTCAATATTCTCGCAAGCTTGCATTTGCTCAAAAGTATACATCACATAAATATATTCATTTTATTATTCATATAAATATCTGTTCAGTCATCCAATAGTATCCAATGAATTTGTTAAAATAATGATCGTAAAGCTTTTAGAAACTTACCTTGAGACGACAGAAATGTTTTTTCTTTTGTTTATACAAAATCAATTAAATATGTTTGCTTATAAAATTAATTTTCATCAAATGTTAAAAATGGTAAACAAAGGTTAAATGAGTCAAACGTTGTAAATTCCTGTATAAAAACTTGTAAATATACGCAACGATGGGACTTGTACAACGTGTACCTCGTTATTCATTTATTTACATCATCACCGCTTCATACACAAAATTGTATGCCTTGTAAGGCTATGGATACATAATTGTATAAATTTACGTAATATATATAATAAGAAAGAGTGTCCGTCATGCATTTGCACGTAGGTTCGTCCATAAGCAGCTATCGACTCCCATGCACCATTCAATCACTCATCATTTTCGTCAACCCACACAGAAATTTCTAAGCCATATTTCTATATTATCCTATTTCGATCTATCGCTTAAGCAGAATGTCACGTTAACCGCTTTATCATCATTACGTTCAGCTTTGCAGAAGTTTAACGCCGGGGAATTTTCTGTGAACTCGATTTTGGTTTTTTAAAGTTGCTAATTATATTTAAAAATTTTTAAAAAGTGGTTACTGTTTTATTACAATTTTAGGAATTACGTCATTTAGGATGATTGATGTCAGATCCATATTTTATTTGCCCATTCATTTGGTTGTATATTTTCTCAAATCATTTATTCATTCATTGTTCTTCTTTCAATGTTTGCTCACACTCTCCATCCATCCATCAATCCATCCACATAACAAATTTCGTGAGCAGGCCTCATTCATTCATTCGCTCTTCATTCATTCGTTCTTTATTCATTCGTTCTTTATTCGTATTTGTTCGCGTCTCATAAGATGAAAATATGCATGAGGAGAATTCTGGAGAGAGCGTTTAACGTTTCTACGTTGTCCCTCTGGTCTAGATACTGCGTGGGGTGGTCCGAACTAACCTTTAATTTTAATTTCATTACTACTACATGTTTCTACTCTTATTGTGAATGTTTCATTACATTTGAAAAAATTTCTTATTGTAATTAACAATATTTTTTTTAAATTTGCAACTACGGAATAATATTAATAATGGGAGCCGAATGTCTCAGTTCAATATTCTTGCACTTCTACATCATGGTTGGTTCTTTAATATTATGGCCTACAATATTTTTACATCTTCATTTGTAATCAACTTCTCTGACTCGATGTCATTCCTACAAATATTGCCATGGGTACGGGCATATCACAAAAACAATTTTCACAAATACGAATACACCTCACTCAATCCATCAGACACTGATATTTTCATTCCTACTAACACTTGAATCCCATCGTCCTCATCCACGCCATCGCATTCATTCTTATCATCATATTCAGCATCACATTCTTTTTCCGTTTTGCACGTGCCTACGTCACGAGTGACGTCATTTGCGGCCCATTCACTTCGTCGTTATCTGAATTCCTGACCAAATTAGTTGCTACAATCTGTTTTGTCGAAAAGTTGTTGTGAAATGTAACACAGAACTAAATGCAAGTAAATGTTGCTTTGTAATTGGATGGAGTTTTGAAATATTTGAAGTTGAAATGTCCTTGCAGTTTGGCATCACAAATGCTGATGAAAAATACTTTATGGAACATTTTTTGAATTTAACGCAGAGATGTAGCAGTTAAATGCGTCAAAAATGGTCGCCATAGAATCTAAATCCAGCACAGTAATGCTTATTATTAACATCACTCCTTATCTCAATCTATTAAGTTGAACAAATGCAACTGTAGTGTACACGTTAGTACCATTCATTCTAAGTATTTGTTGCACAGACGTTTTATATCAAAACAATAAAAGCTTTGTTACATTTATGGATGACATCAATAAAAACTTTACAACAAAACATTGAAACAAGCAACATTAAATCATAACAGCAGTTACAACAAGAACAATTACAACAACAGCAACAATAACGACAACAAAAACAACAACAACAGAGGCAACTACAACGACAGCAACAACAAAAGCAACAGCAACAACAACAACCTGTTAATGTAAAATTTGAGCAACAAGTGTCAGCGGTAGCAGCCTGAGATAGCAGCCATAAAACAGCATCACGCAGCTTTTATCTTTTGATAGATACAAATGCTACGACACTCAGCGCTCTTAGCTTAACGTGTCCGTATGCTGTCCAGACAAAAAAAAATCAAAAATATTTTTTTCTTCCCTTTTAAGAACATTTTTCACATCTGGCTCGTTTTTGTTCTAAAGTTAGTTAATTAACATTTTTTATTCTGAATAAAAACAAACTCTTTGTCATCATCATCATCTTCATTGGAATTGGTACTAGCGTCATCATCACCATCACCACAACCAGCATCCACATCATATCAATTTGTCACCGAAACAAAAAAGTCAAAAAGACAGACTGACAGTTATTTCCAACCTTTCAAATTTCATTTCTGACAAACTGCAAAAATAATAATAATAATCATCATCATCATCATCATCATCATCATCATCATCACCATCATCATCATCAAAAACTTCATCAAACTCGTCAAAAGATACAAAAAACATAATCATTATCATCATCGTTATCATCATCGTAAACATCATCAACAATCAACATCAGAACTACCATCACCATAACCGTCATCACCAACATAATCATCATCATCATTTCTATTCCCGCCATCATTATCGCGAACAAAATTATCACCAGCATGATCATTATATCATTATCATCATAGTTGAAATGGTACCTATCTTCATCACCGACGTAATTATCACCAACAAATTCTTTTCTCTATTTTACTCATGTGCATGAAGTTTTTGAACGAAGACATAAAGTTTACTTCCATTGAAATGCACATAATGTTTCTCTGCCTCTTTCTCTGAGTGTTCTCCTGTCTAGTAAGAACATTACCCACCTACTCCGGGCTTTTTGTAAACCATTAAACGCAACTTTATTTTAATGTATTTCATATGTAAAATGTTTTTTGCGTCTGTGTATTATGTATTGTTATGTCTGTTTGATTGGTTAGCAAATGATTGTGTGTGTGTGTATGTGTGTTTGTGCGTGTGTACATTTCGTCCTATTTTATGTGTTCCGGACTGACTAAAGTAATTCTGGTATCTCTCTATCCCATCCCTTAACTCCTCCGACGATGCTATTTTTATTGTCTTTTCAAGTTTTTATCTTGAAAGAATATGGTATTTATTTATTCTGTTTGCCGTTATGTTGTTCAATTTGGTAACAATTCAAAAATTAAAAGTTTTTTGAATTCATGCAGCAATTTAACTTTTATCAACACGTAAATCAACAAACACGTAAAAAGCAGTTTTATTTGATGTGTCCAGCAATTTAAAACAAGCAATCAAAAGCCACACCACACAAAAATTGCAATTGACTAAATGTTCGAACAAACAAAAGCAAGAAGAAAATTAGAAAGTGTCGTGGGTGCAAAGTTATTTCCTGAAGATCATCCTATAGCGAATTCGGCACAATCAGGTTTACTTACCTCGTCATCATCATTTTTTACTCATCAGCGAAACTCGAAAGATGAATTTTGATTTTCTTCGCAAAATTTGCAGAGTTCATTTGCGGATAAAACAAACAATTTTAATAAAACTTGAATGTTTATTTTAACACATTAATTTTTTTATTTAATTTTAAAAAGTGTAAATCTTGTTTTAGCACCTGAGAAAAAATTTGAAAAAAACGTTTTTTCATCCAAAAAAGAAATGAATTGCATTTACACGTGGCACGCATTTTCGATGAAACATTTTTCATACTAATTTCATCATTTCGGCAAAGATAAACAACACAATGTAACGTTCGAAGTAGGTACAAGAAATGATTGTTTATTCATAACAACAGACACCCATCCATTCAACCAGTAAGAATGAATTAAGAGTTAAGAAGGAACACAGCAACAACAGGTTTGGCACGTCAAAACTATTGTATGCATGGAGCATGTATTGTATAAGTAAGCAATATTGTACGACAAATAATTTCTTTAGCAGATTCACAAATAATTCCTTTAGCAGAGTCATTTTCAAAACATATTCTTAATTTCATATTTTAAAAAAATCAATAAAATTATTATATACAAACACTAATTTGAGGTTTTTTACGAGGTAGCATCAATAACGCGCAAATTAATCTGGCACTCGCTGGCAGGAGATTGACGAGTGCTTCTATCGTCGTTTGCTTACAGTTTATCTTCATTTAAGGACCATAATTTATTCAGGTGTCTTGAAGTAATGAATTAACAACTTTTTATATTTTCTCGCCTGCTTGTGTTAGAACGATTTGAGATAACTTTGAATGATCTGCAAAACTTCTCAAACTAATGAAAATCGCTGAAAGTTTTATGCTTAGACTTTGATTTGAAGTTTTAACATTGTATTTTCTAACACCAAACTAATTACAATCACTATATCATTACGACAAAACGACTGTTTAGACCATTAATAGCGGTCTTGTTATTTTTTAGTAGTTATTCCAGAGAATTCATCTTCATTAACGTGTTTTCCATTTATCATCATTATTCTCATTAGGACCACCGTCATCATCATCGTTCATCACCATCATCGTCGTCGTCATCACCGCTAATCAGTTTAATCATAGCTATCGTAATTTTACTTCGCCATCATTCATAAACATCCTCCTATCATCACCACCAGCAACCTATCGTCGATTAACATAAGATGTGGAATGATGAATGATTTTGTTGTTGCTGGTAAGCTGGTTGGTAGCTGGAAAGTTGGTTGATAGGTTGGCTGGTTGGTAAATTGTTTGTTTGGCTGGTTGACTGATTGTTTATTTGATAGCTTGATTAATTGTTTGTTTGTTTGGTTGGTTGGATGGCTGTTTGATTGATTGTTTAGATGGTTGGTTAGTTGGTATATTTGTTAGATGGATGGTTAGTTGAATAGTTGGTTAGTTGGTTGTTTAGTTGCAAGTGATGTCGTAGCAAGATAAGCATAGTGGCTGACGATGAAGCAAGACTATACTCGGCTCGCATGAAATTTCAAATTCATGCCGAATGTAAACCGAGACATAAAATTATATGACGGTCTTGGTGAGTCCAACTGCAACCTTCACCTTCAAAATAATCATAATAACCATCGTCATCATCATTGTTTTTGTCGTTTTAGATATATTTTGACTCAACATTATTATTATCATCATCGTCTTCGTCGTCATCACCACTATCATTACCGCAATCAAATAAATCAACCACTTTCTAGAATCAAAATATTGGCATAACATTTTTATTACTTTCTCAAGATACATTCATATACTTTTAAAACAAAATATTTTTCAAAATAATGATAGAAAAACATTATAATTATTTTTTTTCTCAATAATAAAGATAATAATAGTAAAAATGGTACTTAAAGATATCAAGAGGGTGCGAAACTGCCACCAATACGAATATTGTTTGAGAAGTGCCAAATCACGGTTGCGGTACAGGTGTTTTTTTATGAGAGGCTAATAAATTAAATAGAATAGCCCATGCATATTTGATGCTATCATCTGATGCAACACCTGTGTCCAATGACGCCACTCCGTTCCTCAGGCCGAATTTCGCGTGTTAATTAGATGAATTTCATCGCGTCATTAACCGGTTGGCTCATATTTTTTCAATTGGTAAGGTGGTTGAAGTTTTTAACAGTGCGTTTCTAAGAAAGTTTTTTCTTGTTTCTCATTTTCTCATTGCAATTTTATAAAAAATCAATTTTGAAACGTTATCAGATCAAACATAATTCAACAAGTTTTTATTTTACCAGGCGTCTTAGATCTAGAAATTTAAACTTTTCTATACAACATAAATATCTTATTTTATACTTTTCACTCTAGCATATAAAATTTTTATATTTTCGATTATTATTTGTTTAAATATTCACAACAAAAAATGTTTAAATTATTGAAAATCTGAATGTTAAAAAAGAATAACATTAACTAAAAGCATTAAAAACATCAGTTACGGGTAGGTCGGTTCTGTAACATCAGCGGAACGTCAGCACGTAGTTATCGCAACGTCAATAGCTGCAATGACCGCGGGCGCATGGCGAAACTTGATGTTGGTTGAAAGTGGTCATAAAATATGTATTTCATGATGAAGATAATCAGTGATTAGTGCTTCATTTCATATGTTAATAAATTAAATTTTGCACTAAATGATGATTTTATAATGATGAAAGCGAAACATGAATTTGAAAATCTTGTAAAATAAAAGGCTTAAGAGCATTGCAACTTGCCCCGGGTATGCATTGATTGAAATTTATAAAATTTATTTTGCTTGATTGAAGAGAGAATGTCTAAAAGTGCATCTTATTGGAAATCAATTGCTATTTTATTATTGAGAATGAGAGAAAAAGCAACATGCCTTGAGGGACACGGAGAGCTTTTTATAGTTTGGTGCATTGGAGATTAGGTAATAATTTAAATTTTTCAACTTTTTTTTATTTCATTTTCAAATTAAGAGATTTATTATTTTTATCAACTATCTTAATTGAAAAATTTGCAATTTTAAAAGCAATATTAATTTAATTTTTTTTTTAAAACTTTATATTACTTTGTTTGCTCATTCTTACTAATTTCTAAAGATGAATAAATTTTAATAAAATTTTGATACATTGGTGAAAATTTTTTTATAATAATATTAATTTTGCAATACTAGGCTGCCAAAACATTTTTTCTAAACTTTTCATAATTAAATTTGCAACAAACTTATGTCTAAAACAATTTTCCATTAAGTCGTCAATTATAAAAAAGCGGACAGCCTACTCGTTTCGTTTAATTAAATTCATTTGGGCAGCAGATCTTTTCGGGTGAAATATTTTTAAATTTTTTATTTTTCAAATAACAATATAAGCAGCAAACCGATAGCATGCAAAAAATCATGCTCTTAATAGGCATGATCTTAATAGTTTCTGCGTCTGTCATCCTGATTTTTGAATAATAATAATAAAAAAGTTAGAACAAAATGATAAAAACGTATTTTAATTAATTATTTTCTTTTTTGAGGTTTACATGAAGAAAAGTTGTCACGTGACATGTCGTGTCGCGTCATGTAGTAGGTAAGTAGTATGTGGCCATCTGGTCCGGTGATAAATGACGTGCGTCATTATTCACGTCATCGTTGTTATCTTTTGTTACATCTTGTATTGTTTTGCATTTTTAGAACAGTCTAATTTTTAAATTGAAATCCTCAGCTTTTCTAGCAATTTCTCAAAAAAGATTTAAAATTAAATAGATTGGCAAATAATAAATAATAAATCAATATTACTCAACTATCCAAAATAAAAAATAAATTAAATTGATAAAAATATCAAATTGAGCAGTAAGCAACCTTCGAAAGCGAAGACTTCATTCCATCTTGGGTTCAAATTCTTCCTCTTCACATTGGTCATCAGTTTCCTCTTCTTATCAGGTAGCAACATGATTTTAACGTAGGGATCGCTCGTGCCTGTATGTGTGCGTGTGTGCGTACGTTTGGGCGTACGTTTTTTTGTTACGTGTGTGTGTGTGTGTGTACGTGTGTTTGTGAAATTATAGAATAGAAGTTTAACGTCATTAAAAGCGAGATCTTTAGTACGGGTTTTTAAATACATAGTTTACTGCTGTATATATAATACGTACACACACTCATATATATATATATATATATATATATATATATATATATATATATATATATATATATATATATATATATATAATATTTTTTACAATATTCTATAAATTCTACCGAATGTGTGGCGTTAATATGTCTG
>NW_008704083.1:6282480-6327857 GCF_000326865.2 Helobdella robusta
AAGGAGCACTGACGATGATTCATTCGGAATCGAAATATGGCCTTATTTGCAGCATGAATTCGAAAAATAAGTTTATTTTGAATTTTAATAAACTAAACGTTCACCAAAAAACTTTAGTGAGAAAAATCGAAAAAACGAACTACAAACATATTAACGTCAAACATTTATAGAATATTGTAAAAATTATGGTCTATTACCAACATATATATATATATATATATATATATATATACATATATATATATATATATATATATATATATATATATATATTATACATATACGTATATATTCATTCATTTATTTCAGGTCTCTTAGTGTTTGTGCGCTTGCAAACAGGCGTGGATGTGTATTTGTTTGATTAATGAATGTTTGCTTGTTTGCCTGCACGGGCGGGTAGACACGAATACCAATGAACATTTCATTCAAGAGAAAATTCATCTGTGTGGATGTCTTCAGCTTGGTTTCGTTCAAATTCCTACACTTGTGTGTTATATATTATAAATAATCACGGTGTAAATAGAATTTCTTTTGAAAAAAGTAGCTAAGTTTGATGGGAAATAAATTGTGTATGGAACCTGAAAAATCTTTGGCCACCAGGTCAGTAGCTCTAATAATTCTCAGCGTCAGGGTCTGTTCTGGGAAATCATAGGAAATACTGAACTGAATTCTACCTGTCGATTGTTAATAACAGTCAGTGGATAAAAATTAGAATTGGCAACAGTAACGCTGTAATAGTTATAACGCAACGCTATAATAATAATAATAACGCACAATATAATTATGATACCACAAATATATCGAGTATACACATAATCAGATTTAAAAACTACGTATAATCTACATATAATACATACATAAATATAATCATTCAGATCAACAAATATGTTTAAAACCGTGTTTCTTGGTAGACAGTAAGGTGTTTGCACAACTAATGATTTCAATAGTAATTTTTCAAAAACATCATTTTAAATGAGAATCGTATAGTCGGATTATGAATTTAGATTTTTTTACGACTTAACATATCTTAGATTCAATAATAACAGATCAGCAACAAAAATACAAAAATTACGTACCAGCAATGTAAATGATTCAAAAATAATTGTGATCCGGCCTTATCGTGGCATGTTGGCATAATAATTGTGAACTGACCTAATTGTTTGCTTCCAGATTGGTTTTCTGGATCATCGGTACAGGATTGTTGGTGTTGTAAGAGTTGCTTGTCCATCTGCTGTTCATGTTCAACGACGTAAATTTAGAATTTTTTTCAATAATACAATTATTAGGTAATATTTGCAAACACATGTCAAATTTCACACAATTTTTTAACATAAAAACATTTTTTCTATAAAGTTTAAGAAAAATTGTACTTACATTTGGTTTAAATCTATTTTTTACAAAAGAATCTAACTGGAAAATAATAAAAACATTTCAACAAAAATGGATATATACTTTTGTAAAATAAAAGTATTCTTTGTTGTGAATTTAGATTTTTATTGACAGATATCTAGCATAACGTAATTTTTACCGCAAAAATACTAATAAAACGTTTACTTTACATTGAACAAGAAATTGCATTGTCTCAGATGTTGAAAAATAATTTTTTAGGTTAAATTTGGGAAAATTGAAAAAAATCAAGTAAATGTTCGTTCACGCAATTAGTACATTCAGTTTGTTGCTTTCGTATTATTTTATTTAGTTATTTGTTTGATTTGTTGCCTGGTTTATCGCAAAGCATGTTTATGGAAAAGATTTAAAGAGATTTTTAAAAGCTGAGTATAATGAAACAAAATCTTTCTATTTAGTTATAGTCAAAATATGTGAGAAAAATAAACCCAATGCTAATTAAAGTTTTGTTAGAAACTCAACCGATATTAAATCCTTTGTGGCAGCTCCATCACCAACATCATTCAAGTTCGTGTCCAATGTTCCGACGTTGCTGTTGCTGTTGTTGCCGGTGTTGTCGTTGTTGACACTACCAACACTGATGTTGTTGCTGCTGTTGATGTTATGATGATGTGATGTCTTCATCATGTGCTCGTTGGCGTCCAATTGAGGACTGTCCAGATTGTTGCTCTGCTTGCCCTGTTTGTGCGTTCGTGAGGTGGTGTGCTAAGATGTTTATTTGATAATTTTCTGTTCCGGCTACTAATGATCAATGTAATTTGACCAAATCGTGTGTTGGTTTGGATAATTTTATAGGAATTGTTTTATGCAATTGCACACTGATTTTGTTTGCTATAATAATAAATGGCAAAATAAACAATGACTAGCTTCATGCATCTTCGTTTATAAACTTGAAAACATCTATTTGTTTAACAATTGTCGTTTGAAAAGGCAGAAATGAATGATGAAAATGTCGAAATGCATGTGAACATGTCGCTAGCTTCTGTTTGGTTAGCCATTAAACATGTCAAATATAACATATTTTCCATAAAAGAATGAATACTGCTTATAAACAATTGTGGATGCAAAAATACGTAGCATAAAAATCTGTTGAAAGATAAATTTGAAAAATTACAATAACAAAAGTTTTTTCGGACTATATTAAAAATATTCCGATGTCTAATACGCGACGATAGCCAACAAAAATTGTAAAAACTAGTAGGAAATAACAAAATTTTTATACTGCTTACAAATTTAAAAATTTTAAAAATTGTAAGTCGATTGTATGTGAAATCAACTGGTGCACGTACGTTAACTTATATACACTTCATTAGGACCGGCAAAGAAATAACTTACATTCATTTGTTTGACTGTCAAGAAGTTTGTTTTAAAAAACTTTAAAAGCGTTACCATAACGTTGAATTGATGAGTTTTTTTTAACCGCATACTTCAATGGCGGTAAATGAGATTGTATTTTTTTAATTTTTTTAAACATCGTAAAATGCCAAACAGGCACGTTTAGTACTTCGGAACTATTCAACGTTAGAAATATTTTTCCATTTTTCCAATAAAAACAAGCTGTTAATTATATCACGTTTCAAAAAATTTATTCAAATTTAAAGTGTTAAAAAAATTAATGTGAAAATATAATATTGTTATCAAAACATCAAAGAAGAAATTAGCACAAGTAAGAAGGCATGCAATGCAATACGGGAACGTTGAAATAGAAGCTTCTAAATTTTAAAATCAAGTGTACCTCGCCAAACAGTTTACAAACTATTTTTTGGCTGTTTTGCTACTTCTACTGTTTGCATTTGTAAGTTCCTTCAACAACGCATCCGTGATTTCAGTGACCCATGGTTCTTTTGGGGACAGTCTTGTGACACTCACAGTCTCACTGAGGATCGCCATTTCGTAACAAGAACGTGTTGCAAAGTGAAGTAAAAATGAAGTTGCATTTACAGTGTAGCAAAATATTAAATTTTTAAAATCATAACTGTGCTCTCTTGAGAAATATTTCAGAATTGTATAACTTTAATTAGAGCCGTGGCTTTATGAAGAGTTAACATTGGCATTGACTGTTCAGGAGATTTGGTATGTGATATTTCAGTGTTGAATATTCAATGTTTAACATTTTAAACTATCAAAATGCAAAAAAGTTGTCTCCTGTGAAGTTGTTAATTTGAATTTTTTTTCTGAATATAGCTAACACAGACTTAGTAACAATTGGTATAGAATTGAATACTTTTAAAATGTGAAACAAAACTTTAAAATGTATTATTTTAATTTATTTTTAAGTGTATTGATTACAAAAAATATAAAAAGTAACTTTTAGATTATAAAATCAGTTTTTAAACTTTTAAACTTTTTCAACAGTTTTTGACATCTAACTTTTATAAACTTTCTGTGCAACCTCCTTCCATGTTCATTCGTGCTATTTAGGCCTTCAATTTCAAAAAATGTCTAGCAAAATATATTTTATTCAACCAGATTTTCAAAAAAAATTACATACTTAGCATTTTGCTTGCTTACTTTTGCCTTTGTTGACAGAAAACATCAATTGTCGCACTGATTGCTAAACAAACATTAAATGATCTTTTGCTATTTCTTCATCTTATGCGTATACATGCCGACTGCATTGTTGTTCGAGCATGTACGTACAACATTACTCACATAATGCCTACCTGATTAAACAACCGCTGCAAAAAATCGTGCGTGGGTTAGGTTGGCTGGTTTGTCCAGAAAATTTGTATGGAAATATATGCACACGTTCCAGGGGCACAATTCCCCTTTTTTCGACATGAATAGTCGGTTAGTGTCATTTCGCCGCTCTGATAAGAAATTCATTTTTGTTTGTCGCATGTCGTTCCCATCTTTCGTTGCTTATTTTTAGTTTTATCGTCTCAGCAGAAAAAGAGAATGTATTCGTTTCTCCAACATTTATTTATGAATGATATAACATAACATAGAAACATGTTTCAAAACGCAGTTTTTGGTTTTTCGATCTCATTAATCATTCCTCACTGCCCATCTTATTTAAATTTCAAATCATGTTAACACTTGAATATGTTACATGTTTGCGTCGTTAAACGTGCAAGAAAATATTTATATTTTTCTAGTATTTGAACACTTGCCGAACATTCATCAGTCTTCATTCAGTGAAACACCTAGAAAGGAGGCAATACATTTCAATAGGGCATCTGTTCGTCTTGCCGAGTAATCCGACCGAGTAACTATTTAACATGCATGCACTGCACACATTCACGCGTTTGTACATTGCGTATGAAAAAGTTAAATTTATGCTAATTCAATTGCTTTTTATAAAATGCTAATACTTGAATTTCAAGTATACAATCAAATTCTCCACTATTTAATTTATGCTTATTGATTCTTCACAATCGAAAAACTGTCATGGACTTGTCTATTTATTGTGTCGAAAACTGCAGTCCTTTACTTGAGTATTTTAAGACCACATAAACTTTATAGCTCATTTCAAATTCGATAAGTTTGTCGCTAATCAAATACATAGATTTGGATTGAAACGATTTATTTGTAAACTAACTAAAGTTTCAATGTAAACAACTGTATGCCAACATGAATTGAACAGAAAAGTTTCAGAATCATTACACTACAATTCATCAGCCATCAAGAGAGCAGCATGTTGCACCGTAATCTCCATAGAATAAGTCGTATACACTAATTATATTTCCAAAAACTCCATCACCTCATTTCAGGCAACCAGGTCTTATAGACGATAAAAAATATTTTGAAAGCACAGCAATATGATATTGCGTACCTTTCTGACAAAAAATTTTTGGCGCAGTTCAATTTTAACCAGTTCGTCAAATACTAAACAAACCAGTTTAAAAATGAAATTTTATATTTATAACAATTTTAAAACTACAAGATATTTCTTAAAAACAGAATTTTCTTAAATTAAATTACAATGATTGGTTGTTCGTCGTCTGTGTTCAAACAAACGTGGACGAGACAAATGAAGAAAATCAATTAGATTCAGGTGATTGCTTTGTTGTTTGTCAGAGTTTGCGTGTGTCCGTTTCAATGTATGTAGGTATATGTAAATATGCGTGCGAATGTTTATTTGAATAAAAGTGGATTATTTTTTTTTAATATTACAAAAAAAACAAAGTAAGCTTGAATTTGTGTTTGAATCAGAAAATAAAAAAAGTTCTTTTTTTAAGAAAATTTATTAACTTTTTTGAAACGGAACGTCATTAGTTTGAAGTTTACAAATAAATTTTATATAGTTAGTAAAACTGTTGGTAATGCGAAAACATGTGCTCTTCACCTACAAGCTTACTTATTCAGCACTATATGTCAAAATTCGTATCAAACTGACTAAATGTAATTAATTGAGATTATATCTTGATCTTCGTGTAAATTACGCTACCCGCTTAAGTACTTGCTCTTCAATACTATCAAAGCGACAATGCACATACCTAACATACGAATTTCAAGATTATTATGGTAATCTAGTTCTTACTACGTCTATATAAACACATGAAGGCCTGCCGTTCAATGGCGAGTTGAGTTGAGAAAGACAACATCCTATTTGAATTATTATCGTGACAAGCATTGTACATACAGAAAATGAAGAAAATATCGTTGTGCGTGTTTGTCGTCAGTCTCTTTGTTATCTTGAATGTCAACGAGGCTGGTTTTCTTAGGGAGGTTGCCAAGCCCTTCGAAAGAATTGGCAAAGAAATAAGACGAGAAGTCAAAGATGTGAGAAGTTTCTTAAATTTAAATATTTTAAAAATATTATCATTAGTCTATCATAAATAATTCAAATATTATGTTTTTTCCTTTAATAATAACATGATTATTTCATGATAACATAAAATGGCCAGGTTGGAAAGGCTATTGAGCACGTTGGCAAGGCAGTAGGCAAAGTTGGAGAGAAGGTATTGAAGCCTGTTCTTAAACCCATCGGTAGAGTGGTTTCACGATCGTTGAAAGTTGTTGTCCGTCCTGTTGTCAAGTTGATCCAAAAAGACGAAAAGAAGAGGTGATCGAAGTTGTTGAAACCGTTGATGACACTACTGGCATTCAGGCTACCACTGAAACATTCGAAGTTGGAATGATTCGTCTGCACAACGAACTTCGATCAATAGAAGGAGTAACTGGAACAGTTGTTAGTGAAACTATTTGCTTTTTGAAATCACAGATGTCATGTTATTATTGTGAGATAGACTTGAAATGGCAATGTTACAATATTGGAAGGCTTGGGACGCACGTCTGGCCCAGATGTCAGCGGAGTGGATAACTCAGTGCAGCCTGAAGTACCCGGTGTATGGCGACAGTAGAGATTCCTACGGTCAGAATGCCTTCATGACGACCAGCGCCACAGCAGAGCCCATTGACGCCATCAACACCTGGTACTCCTACAAATCCAACTTCAATCCCGCCACTGGAGACTGTCTTGACGGTCAAGTCTGCGATCCTTATCTTCAGGTTATTAATAATTTTTACTCATTCTAACAAAATTTATTTTTACAAAAACCTAACAATGTTATCTTTTTCTTTATGGCACGTTTCCGTGTACAAAATTTTGTCTTTATATTTTTAATCTAAATTGAAAATCATTTCAAAAAATATTAGATGTGGATGTCGTACTTTATTTATAATAGTAGTAATGATTGATGTCTAATATGTATTTTAGGCCGTAATGCCAGAGAGTCAGTACGTGGGTTGTGCCGCGGGCACGTGTGGCTCTTTCAGTGGGGGCCCTGGAGGCTCCACCATCTTCTGCATGTACGCACCTGTCTGATTCACCATCTCTCACACTTTATTCAATATCTCTCCTCATTATTAAAATGCATTGATGCTAATTAAAATTGTGGGAATGATTTGGTTTTTCAACATTATCATTAACTACATTTTGTTTCTCTTCGATAATTAATAAAAATTTTGAAGCGAAATACTTTTTTTACTAATGCATGTTGATGACTGTTGAAAAATATTCTAATAGCTTCCCAATAAAACATCAATTAAAAATATATTCTCGAAAACAAAACTGGACAGACCAAACTGTATAATGATAATTAAATTTTTGCCGATAAATGTTATTAAACTTTTCTATATAGTCAAAACCGCTTAATAAAACCATATCAAAACTTGGCCGAAGTGTACCGATTAGGCAACTTGTCTTCTTTCTTAAATTCGATTTCAGTAATGTAATGATATAACGTTGTTTGAATGGAAATGTTTTATGCAATAGTGCTTATTGATCGGAAGACTAGATGAAAATAATTTAAGAGACTGATCCCATTAAGGCGTTAACCGACATGTGATTGATGTTTATAATGTTGTAGAATGCTCACAAAATAAACGTTCAAAGAAAATTTTAATTTCATTGTGTTCAACTGCTTACTAATAAAAAAAATTATTTTTGAATTTGTCGAATTTTTTTAATTCCGGTCAGCCATTTTTGTTCTGTTACACTTTTTTTTCACTTTATCTCAGCTCTTCGACTTGGACTATCGCAACACAATGCACGGTATAATAGGAAAGCCTGAACCAACCAAATGAATACAAATCTTAGAATCCCCTTTTCATTTAATGGTCTTTTGTATACATTCCGCTTCGATTAAGCAGACTGATTTGACTTGCCTAATAGGATTTGATTCCGGGCCTGAACAATGTATCCTAATAAGCTGCCGTCCGATTAGCCGTTTGTACGAAAAATCGGCTTGTACAACTTTAGTTCTCATTTTCAGGCTAGTTTTTAACCGCAACTTGGTCTTGAGTTGATGTAGCATTTCAAATTATGTTGTTCAGATTGAAAAGTATTTGAAGAAATACTGCTTATCTATCGCTAATTTTGTTTCAACATTATGCGACCAGCATGATTTCATTTAATAACTACTACAATGTCTTATATAATTAACAAATTATATTGATAGATTTTAATCCTGTAAATTTTTATTTTAAATTTTATTAAGTTTAAAACAAAAAACCAAAAAGTAAGAAAAAAAGAGAGAAAGAGAGAGAGAAATAGGCAGAGAAAAGAAGTGAAAAAGAAATGCATTGGAATAAGGGAGATAAATTTTATTCATCCTTATTTGCTGCAGTTTAAAATAAAATATTTCATGTCCATTCAAGATAAATTGTAGCTAGTTCGTATTTGATGAGCATCCATGTATAAATAATTCTAAAAATTATTTTAATGTTCTTTTGTGCTGAATACCTCTCTTGGAGTTTCTAAGTTAGAAAATTGAAAAAATACTCTTCTTTAATGTGTATGAATTTATTCAGGCTATTCAAAATCAAGTAGTTCTCGTCGATATTATTCATGAATTGAAATATAATACTTAAAATATTTTCTGAGTGCGTGATGAAAAACTGTTAAAAAGTAAAATAAAAACTTAAATTATTTATACAAATATATGAAAAAACAAAAAAAGACAAAATAATAAATCTTTTTTTTTACAACTACAAGCAAAAGTTTAAAAGTAAAGAATCAAACGACTATTGTAACCATTTATTGATCTATACATATATACCTGAAGGTAGATAAGGCTTAACCTACAAACTATAAATTTTGAAAGTAAGATTTTATTTAAATTTGTTGAGTGCAATGACACTAAAAATATATTCAGAGTTTTGAAGTCGGTAGAAGTCGGAATTTTTTGATGGGCCGCTTTTTGTTGAGTCGGTGTCCATATTTATCACTCGACATCGACCGACACCTACGTTTATAAATTTGTTTCACTAGCAAACCTTTTGGAAAATAAAAAAAAACGTGAGAATGTTGTATAATCTAAAATTTAAAAATAGTTTTATTATTTTATTCCAAACGGATTGATAAAAACACAAGCAATTAAGATTCTTCAATTGTTGATAAAAATTCGTTTTTTAAACTACAAATTGAACTTGAACTTCTCATGAACTCCTTTAAATTTGAAGTTTGCGCCAAGTGTGTAGAATAAAAAAAACAAATTTGCATTTGTTAATTGCTTTTTCAATGCGTTTAACCTCGGCAGGTCAACAACCTTTTTCACTGTTTTGTCTAAGACTTTCAAACCTATCTTGAAAAATTTTGCAGAAAGTTACAAGCCTTCATAACTTTGCGGTTATTATTTGTTATTACAAAAAAAATTTTTGTTTAAAATTAAGAATAATGTTAAATTAAAAAAATTCACATTGAAAAAAACTAATCTTTAAAAAATACAAAATCAAATCAATCGAAGAATCACTAATGAATGAGAAGTTCAAAAACTTCAAGTACAAACAAAAAATTTCAAAATAATTTAAATGCGGATAAAGAATTTTTAATTGAAAATAAAGCATGAAAATAATTGGAAATTTGAAAAGACCAAAATGAGAACCAAACACATACATTTGATTACTTGGTCTCAAAATCGGTCCCCACACCACCCCGCCTCGACTCCAGACGGCACCAGTCATTTATATGTCCTAAAAATGCCAGCCAAATAGACGAAATGATCAAGTGATTTGTGAACCTACCACTATCAAATTGGCGTAGACTTAACCTATTCTACGCTATGTAGATTTGAACACAAACGCAGACCTCGAAACGTTCCATAGCGTCGATGTATTTCACCTTTTAACAGACTCCAACCGAGCCTCCACTATTTAACACGATACTTAGTCAAATATCCTATAGCAATACAGCTTATAACTCATGCACATGCATACATCAAAATCTATATTTAAACACGCACATGAATATATGGACGGACGAACACAGTCAAATACATAGCACATACAAAACATTTCATTTTATGTAAATTATATTTTAAAATCTATATAATCTCGATAGATCAATATGGTGTATATAAGTAACAACCAAACCAAAACACAAAGCAAGAAGGCCCAAACCATACAGATGTGATGCTAGAACAAAATTAGAGTGACTGTCATAAAAAAGTGTTAATGGTAAATGTGTGTGAAATACCAAACAAAAAATCTGAATTTTTGAAACAAGCCAATATTTTGGCACGTTAAAACAGGCTCTGTATATTTTTCGAATCTTTCATTATTTTGAAGTTAATTATTTATTTGACATTAAGAAATATAAAATAGAAAATGGCGAAATAAAAATTTAGTTAAGTAAACACATTTAATTATCTTCAAGCTGATTCAGCCAGTAAAACACACTAATTGCTGTAATTATTATGTTCACCATAAATATTTTTTAAATAATTAACGTTATTTTTATGATTAATATTATTATCTTACGTAAAAACTGTGAATTAAAACAATAATTGCTGAAATTGAGATAGCCCCATCTGCGTAACGTTCTTCACGATTATTCACAAATTACACGGGCAGAATTTCAAAATTACCATGCTGATCTCAGTCTACATAAACAGCAGATGGACAACGACAAATTAAATAGCAATACTTTGATACAGAATATTCAATATCGAATTTTTATCATCGCTACGTTCTTAGTAAGAAAATGAAGAAAATATCGTTGTGCGTGTTTATCGTCAGTCTCTGTGTTATCTTGCACGTCAACGAGGCTGGCTTTTTGAAAAAAATTTCCAAACCCTTCGAAAGAATTGGCAAGGAAATTAGACGAGAAGTCAAAGATGTAAGAGGAGTTTATTTTTAAATTAAATTTTCTAAAGAATGTTTAATAGAATAATTTCATAACATGACTGTTTAATAATAATATACAAAATGGCCAGGTTGGAAAGGCTATTGAGCACGTTGGCAAGGCAGTAGGCAAAGTTGGAGAGAAGGTATTGAAGCCTGTTCTTAAACCCATCGGTAGAGTGGTTTCACGATCGTTGAAAGTTGTTGTCCGTCCTGTTGTCAAGTTGATCCAGAAAAGAAGAAAAGAAGAGGTGATCGAAGTTGTTGAAACCGTTGATGACACTACTGGCATTCAGGCTACCACTGAAACATTCGAAGTTGGAATGATTCGTCTGCACAACGAACTTCGATCAATAGAAGGAGTAACTGGAACAGTTGTTAGTGAAACTATTTGCTTTTTGAAATCACAGATGTCATGTTATTATTGTGAGATAGACTTGAAATGGCAATGTTACAATATTGGAAGGCTTGGGACGCACGTCTGGCCCAGATGTCAGCGGAGTGGATAACTCAGTGCAGCCTGAAGTACCCGGTGTATGGCGACAGCAGAGATTCCTACGGTCAGAATGCCTTCATGACGACCAGCGCCACAGCAGAGCCCATTGACGCCATCAACACCTGGTACTCCTACAAATCCAACTTCAATCCCGCCACTGGAGACTGTCTTGACGGTCAAGTCTGCGATCCTTATCTTCAGGTTATCATTTTTTAAATCTCAATAAAGTTTACATTTACGTGATAGAATACGCCTATAACGATTTTTTCAATAACATTTGAACAAATTATGCCCATTGTTGCTTAGAAAACTGTTAGATTTGAATGATGTTTTTTTATATATAGTTATAGGATAACATTGTTGTTAAATAAATTGCAGGCCGTAATGCCAGAGAGTCAGTACGTGGGTTGTGCCACAGGGACGTGTCCCTCGTTCAGTGGGGGCCCAGGGGGCTCCACCATCTTCTGCATGTACGCACCACTCTGATTCACCATCTAACATTTACACAATATCTTTCTTCATTTTGACAGTACATTGTTACGAATAAAAATGATGTGAATATTTGAGATTTTATCATTTTCACTGATTTCTTTTTGCAATTTTCGTTCATTTTATTTGTTAAAAAAAATTTCAATCAAAATTTTTTCGTTATTTTTATTGATGGATGATAAAATATAATCAAATAAAACCGGTAATCAAGCCATAAAACAAACATCAATACAACTTATACACTGTTGGCCGCCTGATGCCATCATGGTTAATTGACGGCTTAGGGGTCAAGACCACTAAGCTTATGAAGAATGTAACTTTTAGTGTTATTTTAACTAAAGACAAAATATCTTATATAAAATAATCCAATATTTGATTTTTTTTTTAAATTCATTTTCTCAACAAGCAAATATTTTTTATACAGCCGTGTTAATTTGTGATATTTTTTAGAAAATCCTGCTATTTAATTGATTAAACTTGATTGATAAAAACTTGAAAACTTGTTCAACATTCGCTCTAACAGAATAAATGTGAATTGCTATTTCTCCAACGATCACTGAACTTTGAAAATTTTAATTTGAAATAAAATCTAAAAAGTATTCAAGTACGTTCTGAACGTGTTATGCTATCAATACAGTCTTGAAATAAGTAAAACAACAGTAACTTAAACAAAATTATATATGTATTAATTCATGCAATTTGCATATAATTCAGAAATTTTGAATATTTAATTCGAAAAATGTTCTGAGCGTGTGATGAAAGGTCGTTGAATAATAAAATTTGACACCAAGTTTGTTCAAATTTTATAAAAATTTAAAAAACAAAGAGTCGAAATCGAATTTTTCAAGATCGTGTCTTTAATTTTTCAAAATCGTATCTTTAACAAGATAAACATGCGCAGCGATATGCAATCTTGCGATTTCATACCGAAAGTTAATGCTAATAATGTGAATACAATCACATAGTTTACTTTCAGTGTGTTTTAAAACTAAAATATAAAGTAATTTTACTAAGAAAATCAATTATATAGACTGATTTTAAGTATTTTTCATTTAGTAGTGATTATGATTCAAAAGTTGAAATTTTTTTTTATAAGGACCCGGAGTCTTTTGAGAGCCCGGAGTCAGATATTTTTCATCCTACACCCAGATATTTTTTTATTATATTATTATTATATATTATGAGGAATTCTTTATCACAGGAAATTGTGGGTGCAAAATCTGTAAATCAATTTAAAGTTCTGTTTGATAAGTTCACTATTGAGCTTGAGACGAGGTACGAATGGCGTGCAAATTATCCAGTTTGATCGATATTTGGACTGGCATGTAAGAGTGTAGATATACTTGAGACGTGTGTGTGTGTGTGTGTGTGTGTGTGTGCGTGTGTGTGTGTGTGTGTGTGTGTGTGTGTGTTACTTGAACAATTTATGCTTTCATTTAATTAACTAATTTTTGGGGATTTGGGCTTATTACATTTTTATCTGTTATGTTATGTTATTCAAACATTCTTCATCATCTCTCTGAATGTAATCTTTTTTCAGACAAAGAATTTTAACTAAATTGAAAATGTAATTATATAAAGATTGAAAGAAGAATGATCATACCTAGTAAATAAACGTATTAACGGCAACTAAACACATCCTACATAGATAAGCGTTCGTACAGTTACAATAACGTTCGCACAATCACAAAATTTTGCACACAAAAATACTCATACTGAAGAAGAAGTAATTAACTAAATAACCTATTAATTAATGAAGTAATTAACTAATTATCTAATTATCTATATCAATATCCATGTAAACAAAACATGGAAACATCAGAACCCGCCTACATGAAATGACACATAGTCAAAAATTCACAAATAAACGAAATTATAAACATAAACACACAAACAATATATACATGTACTTATATATTCATTTATTTGTCATTTCTGTTTCACTTCATTTACGTAAAAATTAATTAATTAATTAAATAGTCAGACTCTGTAAAAACTGGGCTTTTTATTAATGAATATGCTGACTACAAACTAATTAACTCAAAATTTACATTCCATCTATAAATACACTGTCGACGCATGTATTTGTAACGAATTCATATCGTTGAGTGCTTTACGCTGTAATTAATGTTGAGCCGATCGCATATATATAAGAGGTGGTCTAATGTTTATCATGCAAAGTACAATTTGGAACTGGCCTGCCCAAGTTTTAAGTTGTGAAGAAATTTTTTCACTAGTTCATTGCAAAACATTACATTAACGGGAATGAACAAATTTATGTTATTTCTATTTGCAACCTGCCTACTGACAATCTTCCACGTCAACGAAGCTGGATTCTTAAGGGAGGTGGCTAAACCTTTCGAAAGAATTGGAAAAGAAATCAGACGAGAAGTTAAAGATGTTAGTGGATAAATTTAAAATAAAATTTTGTATTAAGTAAAAATTAAACAAATTAGTCATTTAAATTATTAATGTTTCAAATGAAAATAATTCATTAAACTGTTTGCTATTTTAAAATAGATGTTTTGTTCTGCTTACAAATAAAAAATGTTAAAAAACGTCAAACAATCATTTGTTAGGTTGGTAAAGTGTTAGAAAAAACCGGCAAACAAGTGCAGAAAGTCGGTAAAAAAATGGAGCACGTCGTACGACACGTGAAGAAGGAACTGATGAAGATAAAAGACAACGTCATCCGCCCCATCATACGTCCCATCAAGAGCATCACTGGCCCTATCGCGGAAATCGATAAGATGATTGACAAGGAGCTTGGACCAAATGAAAAACCCAAATAACTTTTTTCATCTGATTAACAATTTTTTTATATATAACTTTTTACGTGATATTTGCTATAATTTTTATTTGAAAAAAAAAATTGTTATCTTTACAAACTGTTTCTTACCTTCAGAGCAATTTCAAAAAATTTTTAAATTGTCACGTAAACTAGTACATACAACAAATGATAACTGAAACAACCATAAAACACAAAACCAATCCAACAATGAAAAAGGTTAAAATGATTTATTTAAAAAAAACTTTAAAATATTGAAGCTAAAAGGATGGTTAATGAAAAACACTTTTTAAACCTTAGCTGACAGTCAAATAAAATTTTCAGCCAATGACTCGATACATTTAAAAAATCGGATAATTTTTTTTATTCGCATAATTTATTGTTGTGCACAAAGAAAAAAGTTATTTAACCTCGTAAAATAAAAAACACTACATATACATATGTTATATCTATAGAAAATTTGTAACTATAAAAACTCATGAAGCCTTCTAGCCAAAGAAATAAATTAAAGAGAGCTCTTTCTTGCTGGATGCTCTGTAACAGTGGTGGGCAAACTACGGCCCGCGAAACTATTTTATGCGAGCATAAAAGGTCGTTAGCCAGACACATTGGCCAAAAAAAGGAGCCACAAATATTTAAAAAAATTCTCCCCCGGTTCGAAAAAATTTGCTATTTAAGTACATATGCGACTCTTCAAAGATAAAATAGTTTTCAATGCGGCCCTCACAGCAAAAAGTTTGCCACCCCTGCTCTATTAAAACTAGTATCAAACAGAAAACTGTACAATAAATTATAATAATAAGAAATGAATCAATTGAGAAAAAGAAGAATTTTCATAAAAATGATATTTAAATTTTATAACTTTCAAAATCGGCATTTAAGTTTTAACATATGAAGGACAACTTGTAAGAAGATGAAGATAAAAGGGAAAAATGATTTTAAAAATTTATTAAACATATTTGCTCGATTAACGGTATGAACATTTCTTATTTTGATTGGATTAATCGAATAAATACACACGTCTCCTTGACCGTCGGACACATAATCTTGTCTTAAAATTAAGTTATAACACAACACATAGCCATTAATCAATCTAACACTTTCTTGTAGAACAGTTCATTCAGTCACAAGCAAAGACGAAATTGTTTAAGACATAATTTCTCAACGAGATTTAATATAACCATTGAAAATTAATATTCAGGATTTGGTTTTCCGAAAAATTAAATTATTGGCAACAAAATTGTTTAATTTTTAAACATGAAAGATTCTGCTTATAATACAGTAAACGAAAATTTAGATTTGCAGGGATCATCAATTAACAATTTTGAAATCAACCCCCAGCCAAAAAATGCTGGATCCGCCACTGAATGAAGCACACTCTTGTTTCAGTTTTGTTTCTCAAAACGTTAAATATATTTTTTGTCAAACAAAGTTCTGGGTTTGTTACTGTGACAGAGGCCTGATGAAAATTTAGGTTTTTTAAAATAATTCGCTCAAACGGAAGGTTAATGTTTTTTTGTTTAACAAACATGTTCGCGCCAGAAAGAAAATTAAATAAATGTACAGTTTGAGTATTAATTTTGTTTAAAAACTATACTGGTTGGTGACTAATTACGTGATTTTGCTCTACCACACCAATTATTAACAACTTTCATTATACGTAAAACATAATTATCAGCGTAAAACGTACCTCAATAATAATGTTCGGTCAAAGTTCACTAATTAGGACCATTATCATCATCGTCGTCGTTATTGACATCATCATCGATCTATTTATAAATACAAAATCATTTTTAAAAACATTGAACTGCAGAACACTTCAAAATTGGAATACTTGAAAAGTTCAAAGCTACCGAAAAGGATAAAATATTATTAGCATAAAATTAACATGAAACTTTTTAGAATTAAAAAAGTGCATATTTATTCATATTTTACAATTTATGACAATAATTATTTGTTTAATTTTCAGCGTAATAACACAGATTAATAAATGCCATAACACCAATTATAATTATTACATGGGTAATTTTTGTTAATCGCTAAACAGATAAACACATACCCGTACACCGTGACAGACGGATGTATCATCTATATACTTATACGTTTATGTCAAATTGAAAAGCCTATATATAGTCGCGTTGCAACTAAATCACTCAAAGCAGGTTGAAGTCATTCGGACTGTTGTAACTCTTTAAAGTAATCGTTAAAGATTTGCGAGAAATGGCGAAGTTAACAATTTGTTTAGTTCTCATCGGTTTGCTGATTGTGGCTCAAGTCAACGAAGCTGGTTTTTTGAGGAAAGTTAAAAAGAAAATTGAAAGAGTCGGTAAAGAAATCAACAAAGGAATAAATAAGGTTACAAATGTGTTTATAATTTAGTTTTTGAAAGTATCAAAAACAGTTTTTTTTTGTAAAATATTTAACTATTTGGAAAAACCCCGAGGGCTAACTTACTAAACTTCAACACAAATAAATTAAAAAAGGTTGGAAATGTTGTTAGTCGTCCAATTGGAGCAGTCCTGCGTCCGATCGTTCAACTGCTGCCGAAGAAGCGCGTGCAAGAGAGAGTGGACGAGAAGGAGGTGGCTGGCAACCCCGCTGCGCTGCCAGTTGCTCAGGAGTCCTTTGAAGTCGGTATCGTTCGTCTGCACAACGAACTCAGAAACATGGAACACGTTCCAGGACATGTGGTAGGATTTATTACGCAGTGAAGAATATTTCAATTTATCATAAGAATTTTTTTTCAAATGTTCAGTTTGCGTAAGATTTTATAATTAAATAAAAAAATCAAATTCAATATTCAGGCTTGGGACCAACCACTGGCTGATCTAGCGAGACAGTGGGCCGTCCAATGCAGTTTGAGTTACCCTGTCTACGGTGACAGCAGGGACTTGTACGGTCAGAACGTATTTGCAACCACCAGTGCAACTGCAGAGCCGATTAATGCCATAAACACTTGGTACAGTTACAAACCAAACTACAACCCAGCCACTGGCGATTGTAATCCAGATACCATATGCACACCTTATCTTCAAGTTTGTATAACATTGTTTTTTTAGTTATTTAAAAAACATATATATATTAATTTTATAAAAACTAATTTTCATAAAAAATATGTGATCAAGTCATAGTTAAAAGTTAAAATGCATAGACTAAAATGCTGAAGAGTAATAATTAAACATAAAAATGTACACAGGTCACATTGCCAGAAAGTACTTTTTTGGGTTGCGCTCAAGTTACTTGTCCAACGTTCTCACATGCCCAGACCACAACAAGTGGTTCCATGATCTTTTGCTTGTATGCTCCCAATTAAATATCAACAAACTAAATAAAATTTAATTGTTTTTTATTTCATTTGTTTTTTTTTCAAATAAAACCATGTTTTGAATTTTTTTAATTCAATGTAATTTGTCTCAAATCAGTATGTAAGAGATGTGCGATTGTCACATGAAAAGCAAAACAGCAGTTTAAAATTTGAACAATTTAATTGTAAAACACTTGTTTAAAAGCAGAAACTTCAATGCTTAAAAATAATTTGTCTTCTATAGCGGAGGAGTCGCATTCAACAAATTGCCAACCATCGCTTGGTGAAAGTACAAAATTAATTGGGAAAAAATTAACAACGGTAACAAATTTTTAGATAAAAACTAGTCGGTTTGTTCTCAGATATTTATAAAATATATGTTGGATTAAAAAACTTAAAGATTACAGAGATCAAAGAATATCAAATTAATTTTTTTAAAACATTCTTGATAAATATTGATAAATGGAGACAGTTAAGTGGGGTCGATCGTAAGTGGTGACTGTTAACAATTCTTCATCTACCAATCAATGATTCTTACGAATTCCTTTGGTACGGAAACGTTAAGGTCTTTAAGTTCATATTTTTTCCACTCCGGACTATCTCACATTATTTTTTTATTTACAAGTTTCTGTTTTCCAAGCTTATTTTTCTCAGGACTTTGATTTTCATTTTTTGTCTCCAGCTAACTTTCAATAACTTTTTGTGACAATCTATTTCAAACATTTCCATTAAAACGACATAAAGACGCACATGTTATTAAGAAACAAATTATTACTTTTACCAACTTAATTGGATGGACACATAACCACTCTTCCAAACTTTCACTAACACACAAACAAAGCCAACGATCAACCATAACGTCAATTATTTTCCTCAAAAGTTGCTGCTAGTCAGGAGACGTGTTCTTACGTGTTCTTGTTCATCGATTTGGTCTCTCTGTTCTCTCATCGTTCTTCAAAGTTTCACATGTGTTTCGCCATTGTTTATTTTCCAATCATTGTCTCAAAGTGTCTATGACCCTCTACGCTAATAGCATAATAGCAGATTGAAATATTTCATTTTTATGTTTCCATTTCTAACCTCACCTATCCATATTTTCCACTACCTGTTCATATGAAAATATGAAGACGTGAGCAGTAGTAATAAGAATGAATTAATTTTTTAAATTTGGTTTTTATCCAGTATCTGAGTTTTGCACCGATTTTTGCTATCAATTTTGACTCTTCGTAACATAACGTCATTTCAATATTTTATGATGATCTGGATGATGAGGACTGTTCAAGGTGGCACTTTCTGGAAGCAATATATTTATGCACTCTTGAAAACTAATAAAAAAAATAAAAAAACAATCTTTAGGATAAAAATATGTCACTAGATGAACGAGTTTAAAAAAAACGTTATAAGCATGCCACTGAAAATAAGTTCGATTTTGTACAGCCATTTAAACGACGATTTTGAGTGCCAAGAAAAAAGGAAAAATAGTTCCAAAGTTTTATGGTTATACTTGTTCATGTTTCATAACTTTAATGACAATTTTTTTACCAAAAATGAAATAGAGTCGATTAAAAAAAGTTAAACTTCTATACCACAACTTATTTTCATCTACTCAACCCAATGACTTTTTATTCAATAAAATGAAATAATCAATAAAATCATTAAAATATATTATTTAAAAATTATTATTATTGCAGCTTCAAATGTTTTTGAAACTTTGCAATCTTGTTAATGTTGATAGAGCCAACGGAATCACGTAAAAATTACCCTTTGTATTATCATAGAAACTATGCTACTACTATCAAATACTAACCATAGCATGCCAAACTACCACTTCTTAACAATTCTACTACCACGTTATTGTTACTATTGATATTATAAATAATTGATACTATGTTATTGTTGCTATTGATACTATAAAAAAATTAAAAGAATAATATTATTAATAGCATACAAAATAATAAAATCAATGTATACATTCGAATAAGTTATAAAGTTCAATTGAAGTGTTGATTTAATGAAGCTCTGGTTACTATAACACAAGCCAAAAGAAATACAATGATAAAAAGACACATTTGAAATTAAATTAATTTTTAAAAACTGAATTTTTTAAAAATCAAACATACCGGTGGTTTTTTTATTGACTTCATATCGTAATATTAATATATATATATATATATATATATATATATATATATATAATGTAATATAATAATACTTACTGACAGATGTGTTTTAAGACGTTTTCGAAACTCTGATAATGTTATTCCAGGAGACAATCCCAGCCACTGGGCACCTATCATATCCTACAACTATCTATCTCAGTTGAAGATCAAGTTTAAAAATATAGGCACAAAGAAAACATAGCAAACAAATTGCACAATATTAGGCAAATGTCAAAAATTTAGCCATAAATAACCACGTATATGAATAATTTAGAAGTGTTCGTGTTAAAACTCACGACAATGTTTTTGTTAAATTGTTAAAAGCTCTTGAAAATGATTTCTTCTTAACAGCATTATATTGTTTTGTTGCAGTCTGTTTTATAAACTCCGAAAACAAGTTTGAATGCTGAAAACACCGGCTACCAAAGATTACTTGGCTTTCAGGAATTACAATTATTATTTTTAAGTACTACTGATAATGATGACAATGATAATAAAACAATAATAATACTATCTGTAACAAATGAAATGATAATATCAATAAATATATTTGATTAATAAGCACTGACTAATGCTATTTAAACTGAACTTGAATGTTAATTCACGAATAATTATAATAATAATAATAATAATAATAATAATGCCCTTAAAACAAATCATAGTAATCCAATGAATGAGGTCAGAAAAAACAACATTTTAAAAACAAACGCGGGCCAATCAAATTGATCATGCAGAAAAAAAATCTCTGCCGAAAAGTGAGATTTAGTTTTTTGATGTTCTGGTCTTTGTCACGTTAAAGCGGGAAAACAAAACTGTGCAGGCAGACGCAGATGTTTGATAATGAAAATTATTCCACTCCTATAAAACATCTTGTCATTACTTCTGAAATAGCTCTAAGAAATTTATGACAAACTCCATATTGTTACAAAACATTTGTAATTAAGAATGTACAACAGACGAAAATAATTCAGGAATTTAACAATTTAAGTCAATCCTGTCGATAACCAAATATATAATCCAGTTATTGTTATTATTTTTCACATGTTTTTATTTCTTTCATTTTGAAGTTTTCATATGATTTTCCTCACACAGTATGTTCAATGTTGATGAATATTAAATTTACATATCAAATTAAAAATAAATTTTCAATGTTGAGAGCAACAAATAATAATCAGCTTAGAAACAAAATTTTTATGTTAACTAACGAATGAATAAACGTTTAAAGTCACGTTCATGCGACGGGGCAGCAGTGAATTGCATGGATCTGTGTTGCAGTCACCATGTTCGAATGCTAGAAAGATCTCAGTCTATCACAAACATGTATGGCGCGTTTTTTGCACTTGTGCTCAAGTGTACGTTGTCTAACTCTATTAAAATACGATCTATCTAATCAATTTATTTTACCAAAATATAGAAAGCGTTTTAAAACTCTTTGAACCTTTTGTTAATTTGCAACTGAAGGATTGTCAATAATTTATCAGTTTTAAATACAACCAAAGTTTAACTTCTCAGACATATAACGACTACATGAAGTGCTCTGAAATATCTCTTTTGTTTCCAAAAAACAACTTTGAACGGCTTGAAAAAAAAATTGAAGGTATAAAATCAACTAGTCGGTCCATGTCTTTTGAAAATACCATTCTACCAATTTACATTTTCTTATTACATATTCTTTTCTAGACAATATAATAAGAAATATTTTCAAAACAGGAAACACTTATTTTTATTAGAAAAAATTTCTATAAAAAAATTATAATTTCTGAGTTGCTGTTGTGGAAAATCATTTTCGACCACTTGTGAATAGATGTGTTTGCTGAAGTGGTCGGATTTTTATAAACTTGAGGCTTGAAAATGATTTATTTAATTTGGCTTTCAAGAAGTTTATTTTGTTAAACTCCTAAGTGCACTTGATAATATACTAATATTAAATTTTATTCTTTAACCGTTGTTGTGATCACAAAATTTTTCGAAATAATAAAAACGATTGAGCGTTTTTTACGCTGAAGATGAACTTTGAATCATCTGTTTTTTGAAGTGGATGATGTTGAATTAATGAAGAAGAGAGATCTCTATATAACCGGTCACCCTTGTGTCTATTGAAAAAAATTATCTACAAATTTAAACAAAAAAGTTGAACTTATATCACTAGAAGAATGAGGAAGTTACTTCTAGGGCTGCTTGTTGTCTGCCTGCTGCTGACAACCATTGATGAAAGTGAGGCTGGATTCTTGAGGAGACTTGGTAGAAACCTCCGTCGAGAATTCAGAAAAGTAGGATAATTTATACAAAAACCATATAATTGATTTTTAATAAACTTAACAAATTATAAAAAATTAATTGTATCTGCTTGTAATTTTTTATTTTTAGGTAGGAAAATTTGTGAAAAACAATGTTCAAATAAGCGGGCAAGCTGAAGTATATGTTGAAATACCAAGGCGAAGAGGATGACGTGTTTGAAACCCATGAAGGCTTGCAATAAAAACTAATGACAGTTACATTTTCAATAGATTTTTTTATTTTTATGTTTATATTATTCAGATGACAGTTCTCATCCATTTTAAAATTTCATCTAATTTTTGTTAATGAAATTCTTGAATCGATCGAGAGTATAAATTTTGTTTAACCAAATAGAATGAAAAACTAAAAATGAAGTAAACAGTTTTTTTAAAAATCAATGACAACACGACGCGACAAAAACGGAAATTCAAGATAAAACAAAAAGTATTATTTACTGGACATTATTGTACATACATCTGTCATCATTATTTTACAATCTTATAATCTGAAAAAATTCTAGTTTTATTAAACTTAATTGTAGGCATTTCAATGATTGGAGCAAACAGAGGAAAAATTTGTATATCTCGGTTTGCTTTGCTTCAAACTCCGCGCACATATGCTAAACAAGCTCTCTCTGTGTGTGTGTATATCCGTCCACCCAATCAAATTATGCATCTGCGAATTCGAGGAAGTGTGTAGGCTGTGCATGTTTTTATGCATGTATATAGAAAAGATAATCCAATAAATGTTGATGAAATTGATGTTCATATTTGCCTAATTGGTAGATATATGTTTCCTCAACATAATGATGTTTTGATTTTTCTGCGAGATTTGCTTGAAAGTATTTGCTAAATTAGAAGATATCTTTATAGTGGTTTTTGATATTAAATAAAAAAAGTTATTTCTATTTTTTAGAAATCGCAAAAATTAAATTGATATTCTTGAATTGTAAAATTTGTTTCATCCTATTTGAATATAAAATTTTTTTTTTGTAAAAAAGATTATATTTAATGTTTATTAGATTAATTTTAATATCAAACCATGAAAAATAATTTCTGACATTAGTCATTGTGTTTATGCAGCTGCCTTTATGTTAGACAGTTTATAAATGTTAGAAATAAGGTATAAGAAATGCTGTTTCTCTAAAGACATTCCTCAAAATTTTTTTCATTAAGAAACACAAGAAATTCGAAATTTTTCAACTGCTCTTTTAGTGCCAAATTTGAAACAATGTGTGTTTGATTTTTACTTATACATTGAACGTCTTATTTTGCAATCTTCATTTAAAAAAATTATCTACGGAACAAAATGTTAAACATTGATATTTCAAATGAGTGATTTGTGTTGTTTCAAATACACTTGACAAAAATATTGAAGGGAAAACTAAATAAAAATATTAGTGAACGTCTTATAAATATTGACTAGATAATTATTAAATGATGCACTGACCATCCAAACGAGGGAAATTTTTCCAAAGCCACAACAGCTGAGTACGCAGAGAGACCGAGATGTTTCGGTTGCTGAGACATCACGGATGCGATGAAATTTTGCTTTCTCTCCACCTTCGTCCCAAGAATGAGTAGATGACGAATTTTTGAAAAAAAATCGAGCTCCTCCGTTTTTAAATAACTTTTTATCCTTACTTAGCGGCGTTTTTTGCGAAGGGTCATTTTGCAGATACGTGGAATAGTTGGTTCCTTGAGCTGACGTGCTGCTAAGGGCTTCAGAGGAATTTTCAATGAGACGGGCAGACATTGGTTTGTTGTCGAAGGTATCAAAAAATTTTTTCATCATGAAAATTTGATTAGCTGGACAGTAAGTTTGAATGACAGTTAAAAATAAAAGTTAGGATTTGATCAGCTATGAATCCAGGAGCAAATTGAATAACTTAATGATAATTCGTTTAATTTACTGTTTATTGTGATACACGTCAAAAAATTCACCAAAACTCGATCAGTTTCATTTTGAACATAAAAGTTAAAACCATTATGCAAAAATGTTATTTCACGTTTGAAGCCTCAGATGGCCGAACTTCATTGCAATTTTTAATATTTGTATATATAAGATTATCTTTTCGTTTAGTATTCACCCGAAATTAGCGGTACTAAAATAAATAAATATTGTACTATCGGCAATATCAATGACCATTTTATTTTTGCTAGATTTGTTGCTAATTTGTCATGAACTTTGTTATATGGTCAAGTTACAGCATAAAAAAACTTCAATGAACATTCAGTCGAAACAGAATAAAATGTTTGACAAGGAAGAAATTTTTATGTACAGCTAAAAAGTAATTTTATTGCAATGCTAAATACATTTAATTCCGTTGAAGCAATTGAGTAACAATGAAAACACATCTAAACATGCTTCGTTCTCCGTCCAATGTTCAACTGTGTACGTCCTATCTGTGCCATACAGTTCGGAAGAAGACAACTAAACATATCATTGTCATATATATATATGTATATATGTATATATATATATAGATATACATATATATATATATATATATATATATGTGTACATACCTGAACATATATATTTATATTTACTTGTTTCATATTGTTTTAAGTTTGATTTATAGCACGAAGCAAATGAAGTGAAAATATATATAAAAACTGTGTATGAAAGTGTCAAGGAAAGAAAGCTGGGTATCTTTGGGCACATCTGCAGAATGACAGACGACAGACTGATCAAAAAAGTACAGATGAGAAAGAGGGACTGGAAGAAAAAAGTGGGAAGACCTGTGAGGAAGTGGATGGATGATATCACGCAATGGACGGGGTTGGAACATTGGGCTCAATGAAGATGGCGAGGGAAAGAAAAAGATTTTGGAGAGATAGAAGAATACCATCGGCCTCAACGGTCCCTTAAGGGATTACAGAAAATCATTGAATGAATGAATATATATATATATATATTGTATATATGCGCATATGTACATACCTGAACATATATATTTATATTTACTTGTTTCATATTGTTTTAAGTTTGATTTATAGCACGAAGCAAATGAAGTAAAAAAGGCATGTGGATGGCCCGCCCTTAACTACGATCTACAAATTATAAAATATTGCGCAGCCGAATTTAACAAACTTCAGATCAAAACAATTGTAAAGACACACACACGTTCATCATTGTATAATCCCGCCACACAAGTACATCATTGAATGTATATAATATAATACTATATAATATACCATATAATATAATATACCAAATATAAAATACTGCATCACTCCTAACAGGCAACAGACAACATTGCACTGTATCCAACCAACCAGCCTACCAGCCAGCCAACCAACCAACAAACCAGGCAACTAATTAACCATCCGGCCAACTAACCAACCAACCAACCAACTAGCCAACCAGCCTACCAGCCATTCACTATCTGTAACAACTTAGCATCATGAAAACCTGGCTTTGAACTCCTGTGCAATAGCAGGATTGTTTATTACGCATCAGTTCTCTTTAAGGTTGCTCTATATTTCATTTATTTGGCAGAGCAATACGTTAAAAACTCCCTTATCACATATCGCAAAGCATTTTTTCAAAATTTTGTAAGACATATTTAGTTTAAAAAAGGTAGGTTTTTAGTGTATTAATAGATGAAACATTTCTAAATAATAATTTCAAAAATACATATTACCACGTTTCTTTTTCACAAACTTGTAATTGTTTACACAAACAGTGAGTTGGTTTATTTCAGTGTAATATATTTTATATTTTCAATGATGAATTAGACTGAATAATATTGTTAGACGTACGGTTTTATTTTATCAAAACAGTTTATTTTTTGTTAATTATGTTTCTGAAACGTCTCCGTACTAATCCGTCATGGTTCATTTATTTTCCAACGCCTATGAAATAAAACTTCGTATTGATAGCCTTCACTTGTATCTTGAAGAAATTTTAGTTTTATAATTATTTGCTTTCATTACTTTATTTTCACCGCTCATTATATGTTTATTTTATTTTGCTAATAGCAGATTATTAGGTGAAACCTGCTACTCATATTTTCGCCGCGATATGATATAAGAACAATGATGGAATTTTCACCGATTATTTTACGTTAATAAACTTTCATTTTAAAATAAATTCAGACTACCTACATGAGTTATTTGATATTAATGAAAATTTTCCTTCACTTGCATAGATACTGAACATTAAAACACAATTTGATTCTTACTCCTGCAAACAAAGTTTGACATATCTCTTTCTTGTTCCTCTGGGCACCTTCACATTTGTCTTTAATTGAAAGTTTTTATTTACTTCCTAAATGATGCGATGACGAATAAATTGATCTTCAGTGCAAAATGAAATTGAAATTTCAAACAAATTATAAACAAAAGAGCAAATCTCAATTACTCGCCAACACGTTAAACTCATGTTTCTCTACCGTCAGTTTCACAATATGAAACCTAAAACAAACATGCACAAACAGAAATTTTCACTTCAAAGTTAAATTTATAACTGCTAATTTTTACTCAAATGAACGCTTTATGTTTTCATTGCTCAAAAATAAACTTTTGTTCGTCATAATTGAATAACATCCTTTATATATTTACTTGATAACATTTTTATACTAAGATGATAAGAAATTTGCCTTATAATGACATTTTTATTTGGTTGTTTCTATTTAGCGTAGTTAAGCAAATTATGTTTACTTTTTTTCACACAAATACGTTGAAAAATTGAATTATTTTGCGGTGTGCAGCAAAAAAACGTCTCTGAAACAGGCTGGAAAATAATGACATGGGTTGTTTTGAAGGCTGCCACCCCATCATATCATGATTGTTGTTGCGGTTTAATGCAAATAACACGGTAATTTAATATGAGCCTAGCATGAAAACAACAGCCTGAAAATATGCGCGGCCCGACGCTTGTTGTGTCAGAAGTATAATTTTGCGCCGTTCATTGCGATTTGTATGTAAAATATTCTTTATTTTGCTTTCTTTATTAAAAAATTCAACCATTCTTTTAAAACTGGAAAAATTTAATCTAATGACCATAGACAAATTTATTTTTGAAAACAAATATAGACAAATTCAAAAAATTATATAATATTCTTTTTGAAACTATTCGACTTGAACCAGAGATATCATATCAGGGAAATAGTTTTTCATTTGATTTTGTTGGCTTGTAACAAAATCAGATGTATTTGATGTAACTGAGATGTATTTGAATGATGTCGTCATGGTACATTGATCTTCAATGTTAATCTCATATTGTAATCATTTCTTCATATTGTCATTAGTATTTACAAATTATGCCAGCTCATATTTATTAAAATATTGTCAATATAAATGTAATATATGTACAAATATGTTTGTTTACATCAATCCACATATGAACATATTAACGTATGTACATGAACATATTTTTATGTCCATAGACAAATTTATTTTTGAAGACAGGAAAATAAATGGTGGAATAATGATGATTGAATGATGGGTGGATGTATGGATGCATGGACAATGATAGAAGGATGAACAATGATGGATAAATGGATGGATAAATGACGAATAAATGAATGGGTGATTGGTGATATATGGATGAGTGATGATAGATGGGCGAATGGATTAGCAAGGTTTTATAAATGTCATCCTCTCAAACATGAATGAACACTACATGTGTTCTGAAATACACATATGTACACTACACCCACACACACACGCGCGCGCGCGCACACACACATACACTCAACATAGCACACACATATATACACACAAATACATATATCTACATGTAAAATACTTATCATTGTACGTACGCGTAACAACAAACAAATTGATGTCCAGGCAGTTTTCAAATGTATATTCACATGTGTACATCCAGGCGTATACGTTTAGTACACAATAGCGCATGCATAAGCGTACACAGTTTCCATTCATAAACATACAAAATACACGCAAGATATTTCAAAACATATGATGGATAAACATACAAATGTTCATTATGAGGCAAATATGGAAATGTTAGCCTCTGCTCAATTTACAGGTGTGACGTCATCAATCAATTGCCACACGTCAACGACTCTGAAAATGATACGTGCGTTAATATGTACATCATGTGAATGCATATATTTCGTCAGTGCTGTAATTTTGTATAATTCTAATGTATATCGATACTGTTTTTTTACAATGTTAATTCTTTGTTTAATGTGAAAACTCAACGGTCATAAACACATGGCCACATACACAACGTATCAAGCTTTTATGCTTAAATGTTCTATCATGTTTAAAATAAATAAAAATTTTGGTTTTGATGGTTTTCAACTCAAGAAACATGACAATGATTTACGATCTACCGTTATAAAAATCGAAAAATTAAATAGAAAGCTTACTAATGCGGAACATGCTGAGATTTTCATCGACAATTATATATATATATATATATATATATATATATATATATATTGTATATATACGCATATGTATATATATATATATATATATATATATATATATCGTACGTTTACATATATGACATTAAAAGACATATATACAGAAGACGCAAGTGCTAACATGTGTAGAACAGCAGGCACGTTCGTGCCAGTGCATTTAATGACATCCGTGAAGTTGTTTTTGTCATTCGTTGACTCCCAAGTTTTGCCAAAAAAATTTGTAAAAAAAACACGTTTGGTGTACTGAGGAACCTTAATTATAAATATAAGAGGATCACTTCTCTTCAAATGAAATTACGTAGTTGTGCTCAAGCAATTTATTCGATAATCTTCCCAACATTTAAAATCCTCGACTAAAACAATCAACAAGATAAATTGACACAAGCCGTCAGAAGTTTTTTCAAACAACCTGCGTGCCATAGAAGTCAATTAACTGAGTAGATTGCATTTTTATGTGCTTGAAGGAGATGCATAATTGATGAAACTGAAAAAAATGAATGTAATCATCAGCACAGACAAAAACAGAGCACGCACATACAACAACACAAAAAACAAACTTGAAAGGACAGAGCTCTAGTATTAACACAAACAAACGACGCTTACGTGTACCATTTAAAGAGATTTTTTAATAAAACGTGTAAGTCTATTGAAATACTGAGACATCATTTTTGGGTGAATAAGGACAAAAACAATTTTACCTTACACCTAAAAACGAAAAAGCATACAAAAGAGACTGTACAACACATCCATACATCTGTCTTCTAAACCTTATAATCTTGGCTGCGTTTTGCGAGTAACAATTGAATTACGTCCACACGTTCTATGTGGCTGGCGTAGATTTTAAAATTGAATAAAGATATGAATACTGACACGGATGCGATTATAGATATGATTATGAATATAAATATATTGGCAGGAGATAGGGCGTGGTTGTTTGTTGTATTTGTGTACGTGTGTGTGTGTGTGATGTTTGTGCTTGGGGCGTGTTAGATTGGTGTGGACATTTTTTATTTACTTGCACGAGCGTTATTAGGCACGTACAGTTCATTCGTCGTTTTATTAAATTTTGCCGTGTCATATTGTCATTATGTTGTCGTAGATTTGTTGTGTGAATTGTTGTTTGTGTTCTAGCTTTCGCATAGGGGAGATGTTGTTTCAAGAAAGTAGAGTACGCCTTGCTTCAAATGGGTCTACGTACCACAGGGAAGCTTATATGGAGGAACAAATTGCCTGCTAATACAATTACAAATGCTAATTTTTGTTTTGTTAAATACTTTTTAACTTGTAATGCTCATTATTTCTGTAGTTTTGAGGTGCTTTAAGCTTCGTTGGATTTTTATTATTGTAACAAATAATTTTTCAAAATTTTTGAGTTGATTTCAAAAAACGTTTTGGTACTTGAGTTTCCCTCAAAATTTTTTTTACTGGATTATTTCATTTATTTACTTTTTTTTAACTTAACTTAATCATCACTGTGACTTTCGCCAAATTACCAGAGAAAAATCATTTCATTTGAACTCTTAAAAGGCTGATTTTAATAGAGTGCTTAGTATTGTGTGTTTATAAATTTAATTTTTGATTTGATACTATGCCGTTTCAACAGCTGTTAAATTTAATAAAGTTCGTTCAATTAGAAAATTGTTTCGAAATGTGAAAGAAGTCACTTAGTTCTATAAATCCAAGCTCCTCTTCACGACAATCGTATGGAATTCGGAATTTCAAATAGTTGATCTACTTTGCTGGTCAATTCCAATTAAAATTTCATTCGACATGAATCCTCAGCAAATAAATAACACGAAACAATTGCTGCAAGCTTCACACACGTGAAATAAATTGCAACGTGCCAGAAGCAATCCGGATAGCACCAATCGATGGAAAGGCTTTCTTCAGCATCTGATTGACCAAACCTTCGCCGGGATTAGATGAATCGCATTTTCATGCCTTTCTGCTAACGTTATCAAGCTTGGATCGTTTGTGTGGAAATGTGGAAGAATGAAACAAGTGTTTGAGTGTGTATGCAAGTATGTGAGAGAGGTAGGTTTGTTTTGTGGATGATATTGTTTATTCATGGATGGTGCACCATTTGCTGGTATTCAGCGGTCCAATCAATTTCATATTAAATCGTGCTTAATTGCTTCTTTAGTATTCTTATATGCATGCTTGCAATGAAGGGCTTAATTGGATAGATCAGTTTTTTATTATTTTTGCTGTATTTTTGCTACTAAAACCGGGCTTATTTATGACAGGCACTCACCGTTAAGAAAGCGAAACCATTATTCATTTGGTTTCTGCGGCACGGATTAATTAGTATTACTTTTTTTAGAAATATATCTTTTGCCAACAAAATTGTATCTGTAAATATTGTTGAGTTGCGTTTCGTTTACTTTATCTTTCGTTTATTTCTTGTACGTCGCAAGAACTTTGCAAGAGTGTACGCAAAATTATAACATAGTGAGTTATACAAAGTAAAAGTCATGTAAGGGTATTAGGAAATTTTAGAATGTGTAACAACTGCACAAACTCACAGAAACAGTTTTATCAATCTAAATCAGTGATATGTTGATAACATTTTTACAGTGGTTAATATTCCTGAATTTGAGAAAATGATTTTATTTTACTTGTTTTTTAATATTAATAAGATGATGCCATCTTTAAAATAATCTAACTGAAAAAAATCTGTGAGAAAAAAAATTTTTTGCACGGCACCTGCATAATTTAATACCATCAATTTCTTTACAAATGATTCCTGTTGACTTGCCAGCCGGGCGTGATATGAATAGGATGCTACGTGAACAATCGTTTCAATCACGCGCTCCATTCAACGTTATTGCGGATATTTCACTTGTAACTTTTCCTTATTTTTATCTTATTTTACAATATTTTTTACAACAATTTGATAAACATTATGATGAATTAATAATATTATTACCATTTTTGCTTGAAACGTTTTAGTGTAAAATTAAATATAAACTTATTTCTTTCTAAATTTCAAATGATTTGCATTCAGGATACGAGCAGTACAACATTTCTACGAGTTAAGTAGATACACCCAAAAATCTTCTCTCAAAAAAAAAAGAAATTTCAAAAACTCTGGTGACGCAAATTGCTTTAAAGATGATTTCTCTGGGGAAAAAAATACTTTATTGAATAATAATAGAGAAACAGATAAAGGTATAAACCTAACTTTTAATTTGTGACCTTCATGCGACTGCAATGCTTTGTTTGGAGGGGCACCTGGCGAATTTATTTGTAAAATTTCCCCGTGAATGAAATGTATTTTACCAGTATTAGCAATGAACTTACAAATATAAATCGAGCAAAACAAAACACCGAACACCTCCAAAGAATAAATATTTTCTGCAATTATCCTATTGTGAGAATGTTGAAATTTATTTACAGGACAATCATATTTGTTTATACACTTAGAAGTACTCATAAAAGAAGCATACCGCAAAGTAACATATTACGATCAAAAATACAATGAAAAAAAGATCTTTCCATATAATATACAATTTTAAAACTCATGACATCAAAATTGTATTACAGATATTTTAATGAAAATACATGTTTACACACAAGTTATAAAGATGTTTTAATGTGACTGTTGTTATACAGCAATATAAAATTACATCTCTCAAGCTGTCATAAGACGTACAGCACACATCAGATGCAGTTACAGCTTAATGAAGGTTCACCAGACGTGGCACACATTGTTATTCAGCCGCCAACCTAAACCCTCTAAGTCATGCTTACTTTCATATTACCCGACAAAGAATGATTGAATGGCTATATGGAGAAAGTATGTGCAAAATTATGCAAAGTGTCTAATAAGTTTGGGAAAAAATGCATTTAGCAAAAAATGTAATGTGGACTTGGATTTGTGTGTGATGGTTTTATAGAGAAAATAAGAAAATTCAGGTGAAACTTCAAACATTTTATGTTGGAAAATGCAAATGTTTCTACAAAAAAAAACGAATCATTATGTTTGACAGATTCATCTTATTTGAATGTTGATGGCTCACCCCAGGGCACGCCCCATGAAGAAGCAACTGAACAGCACCATTCAGACGTCTCTCTCTATTACATTTAAAAAAAAAACTCCACGGGTTATTTTAGTCTAAACAAATTTGTCTTTACAGTGTTTTCTCCCTTGAACATTAAAATGTTATTGCTATTCTCCGACTATGTTGAACTGTATTAAACACGAATCAGAGCATAAAGTTGGGAAGAAAAACATTTCTATTTGGACAAAAAACAATTAAGAGTGTCGTAATATGTTCTGAAACAATGATGGATACTAATATAAAGGATGAATGATGATATAAGAGATGGATACTGATATAAAGATGGATGGAGATTTAAAAATTGGATGATATTATAAAAGATGGGTGATGATAAAAAAGATGGATGATGATAAAAAAGTTGGATACTTGAATATAAAAAGATGAATGATGATATAAAAAAGATGGGTGATGATACAAAATGAAATCTTACCAACATTCCTCTCCAACTCGTGTTGAGAATTTGATTAGGGAGACCGGTAATCCTGTTGTATATCAGTGAGGCGTCGGGATAAGAAAATGAAAAATAACTGTTTAATTTGTTCGTCGATGTAATTGTTGACGCTGCTGCTGACTTTGTTGTTGTACTGGTTGATGTTGTTGTCGGGAATGTCTGTCGTAGTAATTGTTGCCGGTTTATTGCTGCTTGAGGAGTTGTGTGACTGTTCAACAGGGTTGCAGCGTAATTTTTGTTTGATGGGAGAGTAGAGCTTGCCACTGAAAATGATTGTTGTATTGAGTTTTGTTGCTTATTAAAATTACTACTGCTTGTTGCGATTGCAATATTTGTTGTGTCAGCAACATTCGTCTTGGTGGATACGTTTGCTGGAAGCGTTTGCACCGTGCTTGTTAATGATGTGTCCGGATCAATATCCAAGGATCGGTTTCTCATTTTTATTTTGTTCAGCAGCATTTTGTACTGTTTAACGATTCTCGGGTTTGCATGTTGATGCTGGAGCTGCTGTTGTGGCTGCTGTAGCTGCAAGTTTTCATTTTTTTGCAACTGAGATGAAACACAGTTGCTAATCTTGTTCAGATCATCTTTTTTCATTTCTAGTTGGCTGTCAAGAAAGCGAAACATGTTCAAGTGGAACTCACTCATCGGAAAATAAACATTTTTCTTCGTTTCACACTGGAAAACGTTTGAACTGAAATGGCTGAAATGAACAGTTGAATTTTCATCGTCGTGGTCCGCAAGCGACTGAGGCACTAAATTTTGTGGCAGGATCAAAGGTTTGGAAACGTCAGTTGTCAAACGTGGCATGAGGGTGTCGAGAATGTTGGAGTTGTTGGGTGAAGCATCGACGTTGAGGTTGTTGTTTGTGGTGGTAAGGTTTGATTGATGGATGGTTGTTGTTGATGAACAGGTCACCTGTGTTGTTGGTGGTGTACGATGGCCGGATGTGCTGCCAGGTGATCTAGAGGATCGAGCTTCGTTTTTCGCTGCGTGCTGTCGGTGTTGCAGTTGAATGGGAGAAGTTTGATTTTGTGGTGGAGATCTACGCTGTTGCTGAAAATGTTGCTGATGATTTTGTTGTTGCGGTGGTGGTGTTATTTGAGTTTGAACCGTGGCAGGTAGATCGTTTTGACTGGACGGCTGTAGATGCTCATTAGAAAGAGCAAAATTTGACAGTGTTCGTGTTAAAGAAGAAAAATCTAAGTTTAAAAATGTTTTAGTTTTGTCTTTTGTTACATTTTCGTTGTTGGTTAGTAAGATGTCTTCGTTACGCCGCTGGTTTTTCTTGCAAGCAGCATTATTATGAATGTTTGAACTTTTTCTATCAATCTGTTGTTCGCAGCACGTTTCTTCGTCTCCATCGTTCCTGTCGAAATGTTCCCGATTAACTGATAATCTTCTCACCATTCGGGAAAATTTCTGCAAAACATGTTGCGAGTTCTTTGACACGGAGTCTGATAAATTCCAAGAACTGTTGTTGAAACTTGAATTAATGTTTTTGTTCTTTCCATGAATTACGGAGGAATCGATCACTTTCAAGTCAATAAATTTGGGATTCTTATAGTTTTTTTGCAGCGTCCTGCCTGAACTTGTTGGGCTTGATTTCAACTCGTTTATTTCCAATGGACTGACAGAAGACAAATTCGGGGCTGTGTTTGTTGCATTTGTTTCTGCCATCATGGTGCTAGTACTTATTTGCGTTTTTAAATGTTTGCTCGAGGTCTTTTTTGGCATGTAGGTTGATACGTTTTCAAGTAAATCGTCGGGAGGATGTTGTTGCTGTTCATCACTTACGTTACATGCTTGAACATCCACTGCGTTGTTTGTTTTGCGGGTGCGTTCGACACGATAAGAATCATCATCATCATCACCATCCTGCGTGTGAAAGGCGTCTGTGTAATCAGCATAACTCTGGGCAAGATAACGATCGTCGTCATCGTCCTTTTGTCGCTTCACTAAAGTCCTCGCAATTTGATTCGAATTTTTTCGAGGTGTTTGTGGTTGTTGTTTGTGATGATGGTGGTGGTGTTGTGATGATGGTGGGTAATGTTTTTGTTGTAGATGGTTTTGTCGAGGATGATGTTGGTTTGGGGAACAATTTTGTTTCAGTGGATGGTCCTGATCTGGCAGCTGAAATTGATGATGATCAGAAGGTTGATGATGTTGAGAATACATTTGTTGTGGTTCAGGTACATCTCTATTCTGATGCACATGAGTTTGTTGTTGTTGTTGCTGCTGCTGAGGTTGTTGTTGCAGTCTTAATGGCATTGATTTATTTTGATGATATTGTTTATGTTGAGAGGAAACATACTCACGTGGTTGTTGATGTTGTTGTAGATGTTTTTGTTGATATTGAGTTTGGGGTTGTTGATGTTGTTGCGTCATAGATATAAGTATTCATGATAATTTTGATCAGCTCTGTCACATGCGGTCAGCATGTTATCAAGTTTCTAGATATGTTTGTTTGTTTTACTTTTAAGAGTTTCTATTAGTTTTTATTTAGTTTATTTTCAAAAAAGTTTCTTGCTTAAACTGAGATATTTATAACATATTTTTTTAGTAGTTTCTAATGATTAAATGATTTTTACGTCCAAAACAACAACGATTGAAACAGCAAAAAACATTTCATTCCTGTGCAAGACAATGATGTCTCTCGTAACTCAATTCATGGATGATCCTCCATCTCGGTCCCTGGATCTTCATGCATGGCAACGCAGTTTCATAAATTTTCCATTCGCGGTATAAATCACTGCATGTTTGGAAATATTGTTATTCATATAACTTTAAATTAACCGCATGGTATGTTAACATTAAAACAAAAATGTTAAAACAAAAAAAAATTAAAAGCATGAGAGGAAACACGCTGCTTACCTCAGAGTGCTATGATGTTAAAAGTAGGAAAATGCCCTTTTTTCATGTATTTTCATATGCAGTGCATTGATATGTCAAAATGAATGAATATAACATTTTGAAAATGACAGAATGTGTGAGTTTCAGAAAATAATTTCTGCAGCTAGACTTTTACGAAAAAAAATCCATTGCTTAGTTTTTTTTATACTTTTTACACTAAAAGTTCTTCACTTACAAACACAAAACTCACAAACATATGCATTTTGTATGTAAACGCCAGTGCTGAATCGATGATGGTTATCTTTAAGCATTGTACCGGCATCACGTAAATCATTTCAGCGCTCAGCTACTTTCTTGCGATTGAAGTTTTATGAAGTTCTTACACAGCCTAAGCTGAATTGCCAACATATGCACTTAAACGATCAATTATTTGGGAAGAAAAGACTAAAATTTTTTATTTAAAACATTAAGATAAAAAAATTTGAACTACAAAATTTACGACCTCCAAATAATTTAGTAGGTGAAGCGTTGAATAAAAAATTAACAAGTTCGACTCGACCAATTGAGTAGCTTATTTTTATTTTACTTGCAAACTACCATTATAGTTGCTATCTTTTCTCTCTTTCGTCTTTTTTAGTTTGATTAAATGCGTCAGACAAAATTGTTATTATAATTTACTTTTCAAAAAATCAATCGACATTAATTATTTTGGCGCGTGTTTGTTAATGCGCCCACTAACAGAAATGAATTTTTTCAATGGTTCAGACCATATGGTTAAGTTCACAAATTGATGAATTGCGTGATTTTAAGCACGTGGGTAATTTTGATACTGATCACCTACAACCATCTTTTATTGTAAAATGTGAAAATTGATAACTTCATCTTTCATATTAAATATTAAACCTGACATTTTTGGACGTACACGACTATTTTAATTCAAATTTCAAAAACTTGAAAAGTTCAAAACAAATGTTTTGAGAGTCAAAATGGAAAAAAAGAATTTGAATGCGAAAACGCAAACAACTGCATTGACTCAGTGGTTGTCCATTTGTTCTAATTTGTTCCTAGTCTTGAAGCTTGCAAGAAAAACTGGAAGCGAAATTTTTTTCACGGAGTAGAAAATTACAGAGATGTAATCAAGGTTAGGTTTAAAAATGGAACACGCATGAACCAAACGAAATTTTGCAATTCTTTGTCTACTTTTTAAACATTTTTTTACTTTTTCGTCATTGGGATCTGTTAGAAAAGTTAATAGAAACAACAAATCACGTGTTAATCAGTTGCAGTCTTGTTAGTTGACGTGCATACGTTTTTTTGTGCGTAATTGTGTTTGTTATGTTGTAAAAACAGAAAAATTGTGACATATAAAAACTACAAAATTGTCATCAGCATAAATATCTTCATCAACAAATCAACAAAAGCTAACAAAATTCGGCGAAAGTTCTTACAACAAAATCTTTGACAAAACCGAAACAAAATTGAGGCACAAACGATGCCACCAGAGCACAAAGCAGTTTGTGCACCCAAACGATGCATCACAACCACCGCGTCAATTAACAATATATTAGTTATTTTATTTGTCCACTCCATATGCTTTTTCTACTTTGTATTTTTATACAATTATGTGAAAAATTAATTATTAAAACACAAACAATTAACACAAACGCGCGCGCACACGCACACGCACACACATGCGTATAATATATATTCACATATTTGTAGGATAATGAATGTAATGATTGATGATAATGTATTTTAGCACGAACACATCTTGAGGAAGGCCCTGCACATATGAGATTCTCCATTGTTTACAATGATTTGGTATTGTGGATATTGTAACAAGCAACAAACAATATGAGTCGAACATACCTACTCGTGTTAAATATCTTCACAGTGGCACGTATACTGTTATACAGGATTTGTTTAATGTTTTATGTTGAATATACAGATAGAAATCTAGAAACTACTCACAAACATCGTTTACTATATTACAATTAATTCATTAGCAAACACTTTCACACATTTTTCATATCTTGAGGATGTTATCTATAGATTCATTATAAATAAATAATTTGTTTGAAGAAATGTGAAAAATTAATTAAATATATTAACGTATAATTGAATACAATGTATAACATTTGAATTAATGCAAAATATGCATGGTTAATTCTGTACCTCGCGGAACCAACCCAGAGTAATTCATCAGGCACTCACTGAGACACATCGTTCGCTGTTTCTTACCTGTTGGTAGTAAACACTTCTTATTTATTTCACCCTCTAGGTAGTAGGTATCTTTAATTTATTTGAAGATATTTGAAATTTTAAAAACAAAATGAAAATTAATAGTTTATGTTTATGATTGGTTAATTTTCATTTTTAAAGCATTGTAATTTTGTACTAACGTACAGATAAACAAAAAATATCACGTTTCAGTACATTTAAATTTAATTTAAATTTTAAAAATATATCCCAAATTTTAAAAAACAAAAAAAAATATGACGGCATAAAATAAGTGTGAGAATGACATTTTTTATCCACATGGTTGTGTGATTGATGCGTTGATTGATTGGATTTCCGAATGCATGAGCAGACAAATGAATGAACGATCAGTGAATCAAGAGCGAATTTGATAAACTCTTCACACACAGACTCACGTCTAAAAATTCTACTCCTCTTCCACTGCCATCAATCAAACAACTGAATATAAGGTTTATAATTTTTACGATTTCAATTATATTTTTTGTGATTGAAATAAATATTTTGCAAAACATTTCAAGAAACTAACACAAATTCCAAATTTAAAGAACAGTTCAAATCAATTTTTAATAATTTCATCTCCAAAAATATTCAGTTTTGTAGCGTAGCCAAATGTGGTTTGAGACTAAAGTCACCCACAATAGATATTTTTACTAGCGCATAGTTAAATTTGAAATAAAAGCTGTTTTCAGTCCTATATTGATCAACAATTTGTTTATTTGTATTTGTATGTGTGTGTGCGTGTATGTGTGCGTATATCTGTGTGGGTAGTCTCTAACAATAAGTGGTGCTTTATAAAAAGTCTTTGCAATATGTTTTTTCCCAACTTTTATTTGATTATATTGATAGTTGCTGACAGACAGCACGGTGGTGATGCTTTATTTTGAATTTCAGTCAGTAGTGCAGTTGACTGTTTGCGAAGTACGTGGTGAGAATGAAATTATCTCCTTAATGCACTCGCAAAAATTTCTTCAAACTGATGCATTAAAATGCATTAAATTTTTCTTTCCAATGTTTCACATACATTTCAAAAAGTATACAGAACCAAGGAAACAAAACTGCAAAACTGAAAAACTACAACAATAATTATTCAATACATAAGTTATAGTTTTTAGTTGTACCCAGCATTTAAAATATGTATAAGTTCCTCATTCTTGGTGAAGTCGCAATCGTAAGCCATCCATTCCCAACTTCCACAAAAACTATTATAAATGGCGAAAGGTTTTATTTAAATAACATAACAAAATATTAAAAAAACGTCAAATGAAAAAGTTTGATTGAGCGTACATGAACTACTTGTTATTTTCATCGTTTTTGAAAGTTTCACTGAGATTCGTTCACAAATAAGTAGTCACTATATGAATCACATTTTAAAATTTATGAAGAAAAAAAACATTTTCACATCCAATTAAAAATATGCAGTGATGCACAAACATTTGAGTACATTCAAATATAAAAATATTTCCAATATAAGCTTGCGGACACCTCGGATATGATTAAGAAAGAAATTGAAACTACATACATGCTGTTATTTAGTGCACTGTGGAACATGCAGGCGGGCTGGCTTTATGTATTGTCGTCCGATGTTTGACTGGTGTCATTTGTAATTAAGTCATCCTGGCAAATAATTACAAGTGCGCTAATTAAGATAAATTGGTTTTTTTAAGCCCCGATATCTTCTGCTGCGATATTTGCTGGAGAAGCACAGATGCCCGTTGCACGTTAATTTCATGCGCCCAACACGTATATTGTTTACGATTCAAGATGTATTGAGGTGTGTACGTATACACATGCACATGTAGGATATTTTTGTATGTGTAGATGTTGATATGTTATTTATTTGTTCGATTATATAGCATCTTTTTACGTACTTTTGGGGTGAGTCAGTAACCACACTACTTGCCCGCCTGTGTTTTCACAAAATATTTCCGTTCGTATGCCTCTGATGATGTGTGTCTCCGTGACGTGTGCCCTTCATAATTGCACAAATGCACGTCTGCTCGTACATGTAATGGTAATGATGTTAATGTACATTTCCAGCTGCATATTATTTTTTGTAAGTATATTTTATATGCATTTAGAACAATTTTTATAAGATTTTTTCAGTCAATGTTGTAAATAACTGGCGTGTGTGTGTTTAAGCCATTGTAAATCTGCTGTTTTATGAGTGGGGCTGTGTGTTCGAATGTTCCTATAAGTTCGTTTATGCATGCTTGTACGCTTATTTATGTGTTCCTCTCTTTGTCCTAACTGTTCTTTTGTAAGTGTTTTAACCAAGTTTCTTTGTGCGCGCGTGTGTGTGTGTGTGTGAAAATGTATGTTTGAATTTATAAAAGTATAATTCCAAAACGAACAAAATTAAGGTGTGTTCTGGAGGAGATGATGCAGGCAGGCTTGTTTGCGCTGGCCAAGAGGCGCATGTGTTGGCGAACACTCCTGCCCGTGCCATAAAATTTTATTTATCTCAAGTAATTTATGTTTATAAACTTTTCGACGTCTTCCTGCAGAGTACCGACTGTAGTGAGAGATTCAGCGAAGTTATAAATAAATCTAAAGTGAATTAAATGAAAGTAAATGTTCTTACCAGAACGGGTTCACAACATAAATGATAAAAAAAATCGCTCGTGTTATTAATATTTTCGCTTTATTTAGCCAAGAAGTTTTTTTCGCATCAAGGTAATACAGTTGGCTGAGTTTAATTAAAAAGCTTTAAAACACGATACATCAAAATTTTCTGCCAGAGCAAACAAATGCAATAAATACCTGAATGAGAAGGCATTATAACGTCGTAGGCAGTTTTACATTAACTTGATAACATTAGTGTTCTGCGGTGTTCTTCAGTATCACCCCCAGAAATGCCAGCATTTTTTATAGCATTAATTAACATTGGTGTCTATGAGATCTCATTCATATAATCATATTTGCATTGAAAATCTCATCCAGAAGCATTTATATTTGTTTATTTTAACAAAAGTAAATATGCAAAAGTGATTCAACCGTTATTTAGAGCAAACTAGCGAAAAAATTCCACCAGTGAGTGACATTATTCTCATATTCTTGAAAATATTGCACCATGTCAGAGTAACTCTTCAAGCTTGTAATTTTTTTCCATTTCACTTTAATTATTTCATAAGTATATATTTGTTGTTTTCCAAGAATTATTGCAATTACTATCATATATAACCCACTAGATACTGGACAGTTCATTTGCTCCAAGTTGATGCTGGTGTATGTATGTATGTATGTATGTATGTATGTATGTATGTATGTATGTATGTATGTATGTATGTATGTATGTATGTATGTATGTATGTATGTATGTATGTTAAAACCAAATCATTGACGAATTGGATAGGATAGAGTTTGGCTTTGACCTGTTCCAACACTAGCGCCAGAGCGCACTTACTGGCCAGCCTCCTCCAGAAATTCCCCACCGCGTATGTATGTATGTATGTATGTATGTATGTATGTATGTATGTATGTATGTATGTATGTATGTATGTATGTATGTATGTATGTATGTATGTATGTATGTATGTATGTATGTATGTATGTATGTATGTATGTATGTATGTATGTATGTATGTATGTATGTATGTATGTATGTATGTATGTATGTATGTATGTATGTATGTATGTATGTATGTATGTATGTATGTATGTATGTTAAAACCAAATCGTGATGAATGACACCAAACAGTCAAACATCTGATTAAAAGGGTTAACACTTTAATGTATCGTTAGTCTCACACGTCGGCGTTTAAATTAATATTTTCCGACACACAAACACGCAGAAATCGCTGCAACAAACACGAGATGTGGTTTATTGCAAAAAAGAACTCTCTGTTGTCACCTGACCAAACACCAATCATTTTACACAATGTTTTAATAAATTTTGAAGTATTGGGGTCCATGGGTCCAAGGACCTTGATATATATAGGCAAAAAATCTAAGGAAGACAGAGCGTGTTCATATTTTTTAATTTTTTCGTCCGATGCCCTGATTGCAGCCAACCCACATTTTTTGCTGGTAAGGTGAACGTAGCGCTCGGCCAAGGTACCAGAAACCGTAACATCCCAAGCCAAACATTTACCGGCTCTCCAGGGAGTAAGAGTACAACCGTCTGGTCGCTTGCCATCTTGCACTGAAATGCCAGATGGTTTCTTCAAAATAGGAATAGAAGCTTTAGAAAAAAGCCGGCAAATGTAATCATTCAAAACAGAATGACGAAGTTGACGGCCTCCACCTAAACGGCAAACCAAACCATGATGACCAAATTCGTCCGCCTCCGCGCCGCAGCGACACAGATATTTATTTTGTATACTTAGGCCAAGTCTGAAACCAACGGCAAATCTAACAGACTCGTCATCGAGTCTGGTGCTTACGGAAGTGTTGGGCCACGACCTCAACCAACCACAACTAACATCACTAGTTGCAGCCAATAAGCGGGCGGAGGAAGAAGCACCGACACCAGAAGACAGAAGTTCATGAAAAGTCTTCTTATATTGCTCATCTAAAATTTGAGCTTGTGAAGGGCTTTCAGGTGTGGTCGGCAGTGGTGGGATGTCACAGCAACAACAAAATCGGCAAAGCAAGGCAGACTGGAGGTCAATGGTGGCAGCGGCAGAAGATTTATAGACGATTGGTGCCAACTGAACCACACTGAGTAACCCCTGACCACCATACTGCACCGGCAGCTGAGCCTGGGACCAGCCACTGTCAGTCAAATGAACATTGCAAATGGCTGACAAGGCGGTACGCAAAACATCATCAAATCTGCCCAACAACAATGGGTTAATGTAGCTGGATGTACGAAGAAAATACATCATTTTGGGCAAACTGAGGGCGCTTCGGAAAAGAGTCAGGGCGTCGTGGACGGAAAGATGAGACACTCGGTCGAGGGCGAACTTAAGTTCTGAAAACTTTTTATCAAAAAATTTAATTTGGGAGTCGCCCTCGAACAAGGATGCGCCCAAATTTGATTTTGAACAATGGGTACATCCGCCAACACCAGTGGCAAATATAGTGAATCTTTAAAATAGAGTTCACATTTATTGGTGTTTAACTCTAGCCCAATGGTGTTGGCTTCGTTTTTCAAAAATTCGTAGTTTTCGGCCAGTGTTTGGCTTTTTGAAGCAATGCTGATGTCGTCCAGATAGCCACAAATGAAAACGGACGACAGTTTTTCCAACAAAGGATGCAGGGTCAATGCAAATAAAAGAGGTCCCAGTGGATCACCCTGTTGCACGCCCTCGGACGATTCAACCACCCAGGTGTGATAGCCAAGCGAAAAAGCGAGGCCGTAAGCAGAATGGCAGAAATTATATATTCTGGGGCAGAAACATTTGACGGCTTCCAGCATTGAATCTCTTCTCATGGCGTTAAAGGCATTTTTAAAATCGATTTTTAGAAATCCCCATTGATTAGGGAGGTCTGTGACCAATTTTCGAACGGCGTGAACGGCGGCCTCAGCACCTCCTTTCACGCCAACGCCCAATTGAACCGGGTAAAACTTGGTTCTCATTTCATCCATTACCAGGTTCAAAGCACATTTGCTCGCCAATCTACGCCAACAGTTACCAACAGCGATTGGCCTACCTCCTCTATCTTTTTTGGTCTAGGCTATCAGGCGGCCTCCAAAAAAAAACGGCAAACCGTGGGTGGACAGGCGCCCGACAGAACCAAATTTATAAATTTCGTTAGGGAAATTAATAAGTCGTCAATTGGCAGGGGGCCGGAAGGTCTTTGAGATGCTGAGGACGCAAACCATCGAGACCCCTCGGACGAGCCATTTCCAAAAGACTTTATGGTCTTGAGCACCTGGGTGGAAGAAACGCAACCACTTGTTGGTTCCTGCGCAGTTTTTCTAAGGTTTCAGGCGTGTTTTCTGCCAGGCCCTCGGGCGAGCAGACAAGTCTGGCGGCTGCTGAAACGTTTCCCTGCTCTATGCAAGAAGACACCGCATTTATCCACCGGTCGGGGTTGTGGCCGCGTGGATTTGCGTTGATGTGGTTTTCAAAACCCGAGAGCAGGGACGTAACCTCAATCGAGGAGTATTCGGACAAGCGCTTGTTAATCTGGTTGCCTTGGTTGACCCGGCGTCCCGGCCGTCAGCACGGCCGTCAGCTTGTCAAAAACACCAGAGTAATCCAGGCCGAGAGGATCACCGGAGCTTCTATAGTGGTTAAAGCAAACAGGGCACTGTTGTAACGTTGGAGCCATATGTGATTATAAACAACCAAGAAACGAAGGAAAGGAAACAAACCAAGTGGGGTGGATGGATGAATGAATGGATGAACAAGCGAATGACCAAATGAACGGGCCAGCGAACAAACGAATGAATGAGTGAATGATGGGGGAATGAATGAGCTAATTACTGAACGGACGAATGAGAGAAAAAAAAGAATGAATGAGTGAGTGAATAAATGAATGAATGAATGAATGAATGAATGAATGAATGAATGAATGAATGAATGAATGAATGAATGAATGAATGAATGAATGAATGAATGAATGAATGAATGAATGAATGAATGAATGAATGAATGAATGAATGAATGAATGAATGAATGAATGAATGAATGAATGAATGAATGAATGAATGAATGAATGAATGAATGAATGAATGAATGAATGAATGAATGAATGAATGAATGAATGAATGAATGAATGAATGAATGAATGAATGAATGAATGAATGAATGAATGAATGAATGAATGAATGAATGAATGAATGAATGAATGAATGAATGAATGAATGAATGAATGAATGAATGAATGAATGAATGAATGAATGAATGAATGAATGAATGAATGAATGAATGAATGAATGAATGAATGAATGAATGAATGAATGAATG
>NW_008704083.1:6327907-6344517 GCF_000326865.2 Helobdella robusta
GGAAAATATATATAACTTTTCAACTTTTATTTAATTTTTTCTTTTCTTTTTTTTATTTTTTTTATTGATGAATGAATGAGTGAGTGAACAAATGAGTGAATGAGTGAATACAAAAACCTAGGTAACAGTGTGGGAGGAGACAACTATTGCAGCAAACTTTGGCCCAATCTCTCCCCTTATAGTTTTTTTTACACAGATTTTAAAAATTGGTTTAGGAAATTTCTTTTTTATAAATAAATTTTAATTTTAAATTTTAATTTCAAAAATAAATCCGGTTAAATCCGCTTAAATCCGCTTAAATCCGGCCCTAAATCCGGCCACCAAATCCGGCCGGATTTGAAAAAAAGCCGGATATTGGCCGGAGCCGGGGCCGAACTTCGGTGCATCTCTAGTATGTATGTATGTATGTATGTATGTATGTATGTATGTATGTATGTATGTATGTATGTATGTATGTATGTATGTATGTATGTATGTATGTATGTATGTATGTATGTATGTATGTATGTATGTATGTATGTATGTATGTATGTATGTATGTATGTATGTATGTATGTATGTATGTATGTATGTATGTATGTATGAACCCGTTTTGATGAACAAGCCATGGTTAGGCATGCAATCGTTTCCGAGTTCAACTTTTATCTATGTCCCTGGTCTCGCACAGTCAGGTATCTAGCAGCTCCATCCAGAATGCAAAAAGAATTAAATTTTTGTAATAAAAGTGAAAGAGTTTGTTTTAAATAATTGCCTTCGTTAGGATCACCAGTTATATTAACTATTTTTCTTGTTTATTCGTTAATAAATAATGATGTGTGCTTATCTGTTGGTCCGAACGTTTCAATGCAAATGGGTTGAAATATTTTGCTTAAATTGTTTAATGAAACGTATTTTTTATTTTTGAAATCGGACGCTTTAAGGGCAGCAGTGCCCGCCTCCACTGAAGTGTAGCCGATATATCGGTCAGCCATAGTGTGGGGTAAGGTAACGTCCCAAGCCAGGAACCGTCCCTGAGCCCATGGGGTGATAGTGTAACCATCAAGCCTAAAGGCTCCTTCCTCTATCAAACCTATGGGTTCTTTTATAACCGGGATACCAGCCTTTTGAAAACATCGTACCAGGTATTCGTTGACAGCCGTATGTCTGGCTTGTCTTCCAGGACCTAAACGACAAGAAAGGCTATGGTATCCAAGTTCATCAACCCTTGCCCCACATGCGCATTCGTATTCGGTGACGATCTGGGCTCCGAGTCTCAAACCAAGGCTCACGCGAACACAGGAGTCATCCGATCTAGTTTTGACAGCCATAATTCTAGCCTTGTCAAAAGTGGAGCCATTCATTTGCAGCCATCGATCAACTGATCTATTAAGACAGGGGGCGATCCAGTGTTTTTGCGAGGGTTTTTCGAGCGCAACCACATCTCCGTTGGTGGCGCGCCACATGTCGTATACTTGCATTCTGAAGTTATCGACATAAATCCCATCCCTCGACAACATCAGATCCTGGAGGGCCACTGTGGCAGCAGCAGAAGCCAAAAAAGCAGAAAGTGCCAGCTTAGCCGCGGAATCCAAACCCAGGCAGCGTCCCCTGCAACCAATTTTTTGATCGAGTTTTATGTTGAAGATGGACTAGAATGCGTCACGGACGTGATCGTCAAAACTATTGAGGATCGAAACATCCAACAGAGGGGATGTTCTCAAAAAATAAACAAGACGAGGCAAAAAAGCAGCTTGTAATAGAAGGACCATTGCATCATATTTATTGATGATATTTTTAGCCTTTGGGTGATAAGTTTAAAATTTTTTAGCTATGGATATGTTTTGGCTTTCACCAGGAAAAATTATTGAGCCTAGAAAATCAATCTCGTTTTTTTGTATGTATGTATGTATGTATGTATGTATGTATGTATGTTAAAACCAAAACATGATGAGTGACACTGAACCGTCAAACATCAAGTAACAAATGGATTAACACTTTGATTTGTCGTTAATTGCACATGTCGGCATTCAGTTGGATATTTTCAAGCACACAGACACGCAGGAACCGCTGCAACAAGCACGAAATGTGGTTGCAAAAAACAGTTCCCTGCTGTCACCTGATCTGACACTGATCATTTTGCCTATTTCCTTAAGAAATTTAAGGGTGTTGGGGTCCATCGGGCCGAGAACCTCGATGCATATTGGCAAGAATTCCATCGAGGGGAGGGCATTCCCATATTTTTTCATTTTCTCGTCCGCTGCCCTGGCCGCGGCCAAACCGCATTCTTTACTTGTATGTATGTATGTATGTATGTATGTATGTATGTATGTATGTATGTATGTATGTATGTATGTATGTATGTATGTATGTATGTATGTATGTATGTATGTATGTGCGTGTCAATAAAATGACATTTTCTACGGATTTGAAATTTGAAATTATAAACGACCGTTTTGGGATAAGTTTAGTTTTTATAGTTTATTCATATGCCAAACTATTTTGTGTGCTAGAATGTGTTTGAGTCTTTTTTTGTTTGTTTTAAATGAATGCGTGTTTGTTTACATGGTATGACATAATGATGATGTAATGAATTCAGACAATGCAGTTTACAATCTACTCTCAAAGAACCTAACATCTAATATAAATAAATATCAGAAAAACCGATTTTAATGAGATCATTTTAAGCAAGAACTATCGCACAGCGGTTGGTTACAGACTACATGTATTTTTTTAAACGTCAACTGGTCATATATTTTTTATTGCAAACTTTTAAAGACCATAGAAAAAAGATTTATTAACGCGTGCCACTATTACAAAATTTTTTAATGAAATATCTCTACGCATTCCGCAAAACAGTGAAAGCTTCAATAATAAATATTTATTTCCATTCTTGGTGTCCGGTCTCATATTTATTTATATAAGCATCTATAATCCGGATTTCTCATTCATAGTCTATGTATTGTTCGTGAGAAGTTGATGAATGATGCTCTTCAAATGACGTCATTTGTTGTGTTGTTGTTGCTGGTGTGGTTTGTTGCTGTTGTTGTTTGTTGTCGTTGTTGTTGTTGTTGTCGTTGTTGTTGTTGTTTTTTCGTTGTTGTTAGTAATACTATTATTGCTTTTATTTTTTTTATTTGTTGTTATTCTTAAAATTTAGATTATTCTGATGGTGTTTTTTATTGAAGAAATAGTTTATTCTTATAATCTCATGAACCTTTCACTTTCATTAACCTAAATTGTTCATTATATTTTTATTACTTCACCATAATTTTGCTGTTAAAGTTGGAAAACTACAGGTTATTGGAGTTAATGATTGTATTGATGTTATTGAACTTGATGTGGTTTATGTTTTCACATTTTGTCTGCTTACTTAAGCATTTTTAATGACTTTGATGCTTTTGTTTTGGTTGGAGGTTTTCGTAGTGATGTTTGATAATGTTGTTGCTATAGAGATGTTAATGTCATTTTGGCAAAATAATGCTGATTTTGTTTGTAGTTTTTTGTCTAACTATGGCAATTGTAATTTAATCTTATTAAATAGCAATTTTCTGAGATAAGCGGATTTTCGGATTTTTAATTTGAAAATGTGTTTGCAGTTTCACTAAAAATTAGTGTTTTGAGTGTAAGTTTGTTAAAATTTATTTCACTTGTTCAAAAATGTAACAGATCATTTAAATTAACTGAATGATGTATGTGAAAATAGAGGCTGAAAAAAAAGTACACTCGATCAAATATCGAGTGCTATTCAATCAATCTACTTAATGTTTAAGACAATGTAAAATCTAGTTGGAAACAACGTTTGTTTGACATTGACGTTAATGTTGCTGTAGCAAATGTTGTTGTATTGGGATTTCTGAAGTTATTGATGGTATGGCGTTGTTGGTGATTGCTTTGTTATTTTACTTGTGGCTACAACGTTAATGTACTTGTTACTTTACATGTTGTACTATTTTTGTTACTGCTCTTGTTACTACCCTTGTTATTGCTCTTTACAGACAAGTGTCAGCGTACTTCCAGTATATTTTTGTAATCTTTTTTTTCTTGGTTTTGTTTCAGTGTTGCTGAAGGTGGAAAGCCATAAATTTGTTCGACTGGTGATTGTGTTGATTCCTGTCCTTAATTCAGGAATTTAGCATTTCAGTGTGAAGGAAAAATATTTGTTTGTGTTTTTCAACTGTTTTTTTTTTAATTAAAATTTTTTTAAATATTTTGTTTATAAAATATTTCCATTTAACTAATTTTCTGAACATTGCAAAAGAAATTATTTCGTAATAACAAAACTTGAAAACATCAGAAACATAACAAGACGCAGTGAAAATAAAACCAAAAGAAACAGTAAAAATTTATAAAGACGCAGAATGTAATTGAGTTTTTATGTAAGAACTTCAAAATATTGCATGTCTTCTTGCTTGCTAGAGTTTATTACAGATATCGATTGTTTCGGGCATTCAATAATCGATGCGTCATTAAACAAATAACGTGTTTTCATGTTTCAACATTATGGGACCGTAATAACGAGCATTGTGACGAGGAGGATGAGAATGGTCATGAATGATGATGATGATGATGGTGCTTATAAAGCGATGATGATGGCAATGATGTAAGTCATGGCGATAGTAAGGGCAATGATGTAAAGTAACAATGTGAAATGAAATGACGTTAATGTGAAAACTCTGGATATCCATCTTGTGACCATATTTTGGAAAAAATTTGGCCCTTAAACTATCTAAGTTTAATGATATTTTGTCAAAGTACTTTGCTTAAATTGTTAATTGATGAAAAAATCCAATTCAAACTTGCTGTCTACAAAGAAAGAAAAATGTAATTATCACAAAAATTACAACAAAAGATTGAAGGTAGCAGTTTACTTTATAGTAGCAGGTTTCAAAAAATGGAAATCATTATTGTTTGTATAATCATATGTGAGTGCATGTAATGGCGATGGTGATAATTTTTGTTGTTGTCTAATCTTTATTTATCCACAAATTCATCCATTCATCTGTTCATCCATTCATCCATCCTTCATTCATCCACCTATCCATCTACCGAGCAGCGCACGAAGTACACATCAAATTTTTCAACTCAATGCATTGTACGTACGTACGTACATTTCATTTGGACGATGGGAGGAAATGTTTTGCCATCAAACTTGGTCACTACAACTGCGTTTTTACTATTGTGTGTGTGTGTTGTGTGAGTGTGTGTGTGTGTGTGTAAGAGAGAGAGAGAGAGAGAGAGAAAGAGAGAGAGAGAGAGAGAGGGGGGGGGGGGGAGAGAGAGAAAGTAAATTTAACCGAATTTATTCAATAAACGTTATTGAAAGAAAAGTTTTACAATTGTTGCAATTTCAAATTTGTATTGGTTGTTTATCAATGTTATTAAAATTATATTATTGTCGTAGTTTCTAATTTATAAAATACAAACAATTGAACATCTAATAATAAAAAATATTCATGGATAGATAATGCAAAACATAAAGTTTCATCCAACTCACGTAGTAACTTTAATAATAGACAAGCGTGCCAAACCAGATTAAACAAAAACAACACTCCAAGTAATTTTTATTTGCATTTTTTCATTTATGATTGCCTGGTTTGTCCTATATTTAAATTTCAAATAAACAATTTAGAAGTACTTTGGCATGAACATTTGAAGAAAGAGTCAGTGATGGCTATCTTGGAGGCTTTCTACGTATTCATGCCGCTTCACAAGGGGTTAGGAAGATTCCATTGATGGCATTAGTGAGCAAGGCCAATGTTTTATGGTGGGTGCACAGAACACGCGGACATTTTTACGATTGCAAAAAAAATAATGTTGTTAAATTAAAATTAATTATCCGTTTGTTATAATGAATAAAATATTTTCCATTGTGAAGTATGTTTGCCGTCATAAACCGTTTTTATGGATTTTTCAAGTTTAAAGTACAAAAATTTTAAATTAAAAAAAGTAGTGTGAAAAGTATCAAAAGCTGCAAATTGATTCGAGATTGGTGGAATAAGAAGTAAGAGGAGCTGATTGAGTTGAGCGAGATTTGCATCTAATGCAATTTGCTTAATGAACGGCTCGAAACTTCTTCCTCAATCGCATTTAATAACATTTTGTTCTTTGTTTTGCTAGAGAATGAAAAAATAAAATCTACGAAGAAATCATTTATCAAACTGTTTTTTCGAACACACAAATTTCCATACAGAAAGGAAAACGAAATGGCTTTACATCCTTGCTTCTTCGTCAACAATTCATCATCAAATATTAGCATCCACATTCAAATGTATGCTGTGTTCATATTTAGAACTTATGAAATTCATCTTCTTCTCGAAACATTTAAATTTACTAAATTACTTCATGCATAAAATGATGAATACACTTTTTCAACCAATCTTACAAGAAAAATACGACCTTTCAAATTATATAATGTATTGAAAGCATCAACAAACGTCTATGTAAACGAGCAAGCCAATATAGAAATGGAGATTTCAAAGGTTATTTTGAACGATGTGAAGCAATCACACTCATGATGTGTCATGTTTGTTTATCAAGCTGCTATGTTATCTTTTTATGTGATGTCATTGGTGCCATGTGTTAAGATTTCGTATCATTCCATGTGATTTAATGTAGTTTAGCTTAATGTAATCCTGTTTAATGATATTCAATTAAATGTAGTTGTAATATGCGTTAATGGATTGTCAAATGATGAAGAGAAAACTTGTTAACAAATTGCAATTTTCTTTTTTTAAATGAGAATTTTTGTTTGTTTTGTGCTTTTTAGGTTTATCGGTCGCAACATTTTTTTACAGATGATTTGGCAGAGTTTTTATCAGGGGAAACACTTTTACATGTAAAAAGCTTTCAAAAATAATGGAACTTGGATGAGTGGCGTATATACGAGAAGCATTAGCACGTCTGAATGTCGTTAAACACACCCATTCATATACACGTGTAGGGGTTTACCACATTATTTATTTGTTGATTTTTATATATGAAACACTAAAAAAGCAACAAATTTATTCTAAAAACTCTAATTTCCAGCAATTGTTTGCACTTTTATTTTTTCAAAAACTGACTTATTTAATACAAGATTGATATTGATGATATCCTGGTTTATTGATATTTACATATAAGTACGCAAAACTGATTCTTGTAAAAGAAACGTATTTTGGCTTGAAAATATCGACACTATGTTACATTACTTACCCACTCTAGGTGTTATTCTTTCACTACAGAGGTTATTAATAAACCAGCCGAAACCCAAAGGCTAGAACATAATGACCATCTGGAAAACTAAAAAACAATGAAGTTGCGATATTACGTTGATAGCTGGGTGTCTTATAGTTATCATTGTATAATACACAGACCTGTTATTTTATAAAATAAATATATAAGCAAGTTTTGTAAAAAAACAAATTATAGTTACTGAGAAAGTACAAAATCAATTAATTAGCAAAATAAATGTTTTTTCATAACTCAACCTCTGTAAATTTTTGTTTTATTTAATAAATCAGTACCTTGTTAACATTTATCACCTGGTGATAAAAATTATCGATTATATAAATATTACTAAGACATAAACTTTTATTTTTATTTTTTGTTCCTATATATTTATTATCAAAAATTTGGATTTATTTTTACAGACATAACATGTGAACTTATGAAGAAACAAAATTTCGCTTGATTATGCCGACATTAAAATTTCTCCTTCCAGAAAAATATATAATTAACATCATTGTACATTGTCAATAGGCATCACAATGTTTTAAAATTTATCACATCAATCACATCACATTCAATCATATCACATTCAATCACATTCGGTAACATCATTTCTGTGACATCATATTCCTCATCACATCTCATCTTGTTACATTGAATCATAGCACCGCAATCTTCATCCGTCTGCGCATCTTCTCACAAAAGCATCAATTTTTACACACACGTCAACACACAAACAAACAAACATCAACGGAGAGATGGAGAGAGAGTGAGAGAGGCAGAGAACATAACATGGAAATAAAATGAATGCTTTTATCTATTCATCTGGAGGCATATTTGAAACTGACAAGTGTTTTATAAGTAAAAAGAACTAAACATGTCATTTGTCTCACTCCTTTCCATAGATTTATCCTCTTTCACATCTTTCGGATTGCCATGCGAAAATAAAACTAAACACATCTGACAACATTTTTATTGTGAAAATATAAATAGAAGTTGGAACGTTGAATGTTTCTGCATTATATTTAGAACATGATGAATGTCTGGGATAAATTGTGTTTGATGTCTTGGTAAGTTGTTTATCAATCAAAGAAGTTCTGTCTGCAGCATTTTCCCTTGAAACGAACGCTAAATTTTTTGTTACACAATTTGATTTGCTGTCTAAATAAAAACGTAAATTTCTCAAACTGAATGTATAAATTTTGAAATTTAAGAAAAATATAAAATTTTTTATCAAAATCGTTGAAAATGATTTTGTTGTATACATGTATTGGTGGTAATATTGCTTCCGGAAATTTTCAAATATGTGGAATATCTTTCAAATGTCTTGACGGATCATATAAATTTAAAGATGCATTCCAATAGTTGCTAGGTAGGATGAGAAGGAATAAATGTTCAAGTATTCGAACTATGCCTAATGTGAATTCAACACTCTTGTGCACTGCGGTTGTGTTCTGTTTCTGTGTGCTTATTTGCTGTGTGTGCGTGTGTGTGTTAGTGTCTGTGCGTGTGTGTGTTGGCGCCTGTCAGTGTGTGTGCGTGTCTGTGTGTTTTAGCATAAAAGCTTTTATACAGAACGTGAATTATACGTTTGAAAGAACATCTTCACAGATGATGAATAGCAGGAGAGTTAATGTGCGATACAATTCATTAATTATGTTTAATTATGAAAATGAAGAAAGTTATTGTGTTCACATTTATCACACTATAATGTGTAAATAAATGATATGACAATGAAAAAACTTAGTGAGATTTAGTCCTTTGAAAAGTTTACCGTTCATTATCGAAATATTTAAATGTGCATGTTACACAATTTGAAAGTGGGATGATGACGAGGAGGATAATGATGATGGCAGTTGTAAAGAAAAAGATGGTACATGATTAACGCATTTAAGAAGCAGTGTTTATATCAATATATGTGTTGGTGTTTGGAAGAGACAGGCAAGATGTATGTTGTATGTACGTATAATGAGGACATGAACAAATTTTGAATCTTGTTCTGTTTCATTGTTTGTCGGTTGGTTTTGTTGTTTTTGTGTTTTTTATTATGCAAAATAATTGATTGTAATATATTAGTAGCAATAATGTAATCAATGTTGATGTTATATATGATGATATTGATGATGTTATTGGTTTCGATATTTTTTTGGTGATATTTTAAAGAAGTTTGTCTCAATCAAGCCACTGATTTAATTCTGCTCGTTTTGAACAATGCATAAACTTTCGCAGTTTTGTCGGCTCCATTTTTGTCAACTACACATGTTCTGAAAAATTCATTGTTCATTTTATATTTAAAATAATATTCTCTGATAATTTAAAATTGACCAAAACAAAAGATTTTTTTATTTTTCGTTTCTCCTTTTCAAACATTTATAATTATCAAAATAAAAATTTTAACTAATGAAAACAAATATATCAAATGTTTTGTTAGATTTTATTTCATTTTTTAAAATACGTGTTGAATAATTTAAAAAAAAAATTAATGATTATTCATCGTAAGAAAGTTATTCATAATTGGAATTCAAGTTTATCAACGTTTTTCAAGACTGAGTTGTTTTATAAAAACAACGTTCCATCGATTGCAAGTCTGTTTGTATCAACACCAGCTCTGTATGAAACTTCTTTTATCCAAATGAATAATCATTTTATCATGAATAATCATTTTATTAACGTTTAAATAAAAAATGTAGTTTTTAAATACAATATTTTAATCAAAATTTTTATCAGTAGTTTATGGGCGGGTGTTTGTATCAATAATTTTATTTAGATTCAGTTTTGTATGTTACATTTTCTGTACGATGTTGTCTTTATGAAGTTGTTTGTATGATGTTGTTGTTTGTATCATGTTTTCGTATCGTGTTATTTGTATCATTTTGTCTTTATCATGTTTGTGTCATGAGGCTTGTATCAGTAATTGTTTTATTTATATTATAATGATGGCCTCTTCAATTTCATGACTGGTTAACATGGAGCAAAGATGGGCATCGTGAACTTTATATTGCTTTTCCACTTTTTCTCAATTATTCCGCGGCTTATATTAAATTTTTGTGGTCATTATTAAGAAATAAGAAAGTGAATAGTTATTGATGTTGTGGGTTAAGTTGCGTTACTCGAGCTTTGTTTCATTTTTCAGTTAAATTTTGTGGTTTATAAAATTATTCAAGCAATTTTTTTTGTATTTTACTACTTAATTCCTTGTTTTGTAACTTTGTAACTTTTATCATTTAAATGAATAATTGTGATATGTGAACATTATCGAATAGAATTATAATTATTTCTATATTGTATGAAATTTTGGAAAGTGGCATGTTGACTCTTGAGTTTGAGTCCATTCATTTCTTTATGTTATACTATGTCACGTTACGTTATGTTGTGTTATGTTGTGTTGTGTTGGGTTGTGTTGTATTGTGTTATGTTATGTTATGTTATGTTATGTTATGTTATGTTATGTTATGTTATGTTATGTTATGTTATGTTATGTTATGTTATGTTATGTTATGTTATGTTATGCTGATTTAACAAGATAAAAGTAAAAGTTACTGTCCATTTGCAGACTTCGGAAGATGTATAAGAATGTGAACGCTGAAGAGAACCTGCTTTATTTGCAGCAGTAACCTCATTGCAACAAAGGTTAACAACGTTACTCTTGATTCTGGCTGTGTTTTTTTATGGTGCATTAAAAGCTAGTGCAGCAGTTTTAGCCGCAGTAAAAACCTTCAAGTGACCGAATATGATTGAGTTACTCTCGACAATAAAAGCTAAAATATTTATTTTTACTGCGATCCTCGAGAACGCGTAGTAACGGCCGTTGCTGCTGATGTTATTGTGGCTGTTGTGGCTGGTCTTTTTATTGCCCTTATATACCACTACTTCATCGAACCTAATTTTTGTTGTAAGTTTTATTATTAAATTGTTCATACGTCGGTACTTGATATAATTGCATAAAATAAAACCAGCATATATTTGTACCGATGCTCCCGAAAAAACGTACTGAATAAATTTCAAAGTTAAAAATGTTTCTCTCTACCAATTTTAGACATATAAAAATGAAAAAATCTCTTTAATTTAAAGCAAAAGTGGGTTTCAAAAATGTAAAAAGTATTTCTGGACTGATGTGTTAATGGAGCAAAATCTAATGGACATTCTTTTGTTGAAAATCTCATAAATATTAATTTCATTAATTAAGGCGGGCACGCATTAACTTGATTCATTTGTATTTATGAAGTAATGTGATCGCAGCAATCCAGTCTGTGCATGTTTTATGAAAAATTGTCCCATTACGTGGACTTAGACGTATCATCATCGTCATTATATACATATAGTCATCGTTATTTATATGCCATCATCTTCTTCATCAACGTACGTAGTATCGTCATCATTATAACAACCGTATCATATTTCAAATCTTAATCATATGATAAGATGATAAAAAGTTCAAAAATTGATCAAATATATTTTGTTTTTTTGGCAAGACCAATGTGACTGCAAATAATTTGTCACAGGTACCTACACGCATATTCAAAATGAAACAAAAAAAACTTACAATTTACAAGAACTTTTAAATTTTTAATTATCTTGCTTATAATACGTAATTTTTTTTAAATCAAACTTAATGCAACCTATTGCTAGTGTAAACCATAATTAAAATGCGCAAATGAACAGTTAACATAACTCTTTCGCGGCGAAACTGTCAGAAATTGTGAACGGAACGTTGGTTCTTCATGGCAACGCAGTCAGGCACCAAGGAACAAAAATTATAGAATTAAAAATTTCATAATCTTATCACATTTTATACTGAGTGTCATACATGATGCATTTGGATTTGAACTATTATTATAATGTTGTTCCCCCGTTAATAAAAAAAAGGCTTAGCAGAGTACTTTCTGTGAAATTTTGTAAGCCGTGTAAATTAGCAGTGATTTAAAACTTGGGAATAATATTTGATTGATCTCAATTGTCCGTTAACCTCTTCGATATTTAATCCATTCTAATGTAGACTGTATTTAAAAAAAAATTCTTTTAATCCTTACTATGAACAAAAATGCATCTTTTCAGAATTAGCTTTCTTGTAGTTGTGAAACATCACCGATAGGTCTCCAACTGAAATGAACGGACTCTAATCCTCTTGATTCCTTACAAAATAATTCAGACAGATTGATATTCCAAAATCAAAATGTTAACGGAAAACGTTGTACTTTCTTAAAATTTAAATGAAATATAGCATTATCAAATTAAAATATTATCAACTGAAAAATTGAAATCGAAGTAAATAAAAAATAACATCTATTCATTGATAAATTTAAAAAGTAACATTTCAACATTACAAAAACTCCCAACCTACTGATGAACTAAACAGATAGATTCCTGTCTATTGTCAGTTTTTATTAATTTCAAAGTATTATTCAATATAAATGATATACATTTTAATCCAATAATATGATTAAATATAATATTTTTTCTCAATCTTTCATAAGAAATAAATAATTTTCAAACCAAAATGAAGGAACCATGAAAATGAAAAATATCATACTAGGCTCTGCCTTATCAAATCAGATATCGCTAAGCAAATTTGCAAGCAAGAAGAGAAACGAACAGAAAAAGACATCGCAGGACATGTGCGGGTGCCTTGTAACATATTTCATTTCAAATTTGATTTCAGAGACAATATTGTTATTTGCGGGGACCACGATTGCATGTGACATTTATATGCAAGAATAAAATCATTTATATTTATTTTTTCAATTGATTGCCTAATGAAAATTTGAATAATTCAACAATAGCGAAAACACTATTTCAACATTTATTGTTATTTCAATCTTATCTTAATCAAATATGAATGTCCCTTAGATAAGAGTTAGTTATTTTTTGTGTCATACCGAAATCAACTGCTAAACTTTTCATGTGTCTGAAAATTAATGATCAGATACAAATCTAATAAACTTCGATTGAATCAGTGCATGACACAGTTTTGTTTCCAGACAATAAAAAATTAATTAATATAACATATATTAAAATTTTCAATGTTAAACTTTTTCAAATTTGTTTGCGCGTCTTGGAACGCTAACATTGGTTTTGTCGTTTTTGGATGTTTCAGTCTCATACAAAATATGGTTGTTTCATCAGTTCAGAAATGACATCTTATACAATCTCAACACCAGATAGTCAAATATAGAACTAAGGTCTAAAGGCTAGGAGATCTCTGAGTTCCTTTTTAAAGGCATTTACAAGTATACTAACAATAGTAATGGAAGGCTCCCTGGAAAATCCTTTATTTGTGCCCCTTGGAAGAAATTGACAAAAAGCGCCTTGAACACGCTTTGTTTGGAACAAATACTTACGTTCAATTTACAAACTAGCACAACAATTTTTATATTATATTATAGATTTCACTATCAACTTGATTAAATTTACATCATTCAGATTATTTTTTTTAATTGTTAAATTTGAAAAGTTGGAGCCGAAGACTTGAGTAGCATTAATATCAGTCTCTAGCCTAGACCGCAACATATTTTTCAAGTTTTTTTTTTAAATTAACGTTAGACAGATATAAATATTGAAAAAAAGCAAAAATTGTGAAAAAGATTTAAACGGAGTGAAATAAATGAGCGAAAACTTGAACTTGCATGCAATGAATTATCGTCGTTATTCGTCATCGTTACAAAAATGTTGAAAATATGCAAGGTTACAGTAGGTTACATTGAAAAATTTAAATGATTTACTGAAAACACTTTATAAAATAAAAAATATAATGAATAAATTTCACAATTTCTAGAATGTATGGTTCAAAATAACAAACAAAGCATAAAACAGCAAGCATCAACAATGTATACTGCACTTTCTTTGTTTTTCTCAGGCATCTTCCGACATTTTCCACCCTCCCATCGTTATTTATTATCGCCCTCATCTCATTAATCATCATCATGATCGAATGTGACAATTTTGATATTTTTCAGCTGCGCTTATTTATCTTAATTGAATTTTTTCGTTACGTGGGTTAATAAATTATATTTTTAACGAAATTAATTTTTTGCACGCGTTGTCAAAATTTTTTGATACGTCGATTTTTTGCGATATCGTGAGTCACTGCAAACTTTTTCTAGTTGAAGTTCATACAAATGATGAAATTTTCCATTTTTATAATATGCTGTTGATATGAAATCTCGTTCAGATCATTATTACTAATCGGTATTAATGGGTTCATTTAGAGCAATTTCTTTGTTAAAATTATTTTTGGATGTTTATTACAGAAGTTATTAAGTAACTTTACAAGTTACATCACTACGACATACGAGTTTCGCCATATTTTTTTTTTTTTTTTGTCCTTTATACAATTTTTAACAAGTAAGCAACAGACAAAAAAATCTGTCGTCATCATGTTTGTGTCATCGCATCATCGTCATCGTCGTTGTCGTCACCATTATCACGATGTTATTTGCATTTATCATCACCGTCTGACTTCTCCTTTTTATTATTGTCTCGGGCATCTATCATGCTTATGATGCTTACATCTGCTTATTAATCATCATTTACACTACTTACGAACATCATTCCTAAGTCTGCATTTTAAGATTCTACATTTCATCGTTTCAACAATGCAACATTTTAAATCAGCCTCTTATTTTTCACTTTTTATCTTAAACCATTTTTTATATATAAATTTTAAAAAATTTGTATCAGTTGATGAATGATTTTTGTTGTTTGTGTGTTTTTAAAAATATTTGTTTCGGCAGTTGTCATCGTTGTTGAATTATTCACACAAACTAGGCTATTTTGCATAATTTTGTTGAATTAACTATTCAATTAATGCAGGGGTTGGCCCGTGGGCCGCAAAGCTCTTTTATGCAGACCCGCGAGGCCTTGTTCGCCAAAAAAGGTTGTCAGCCAGACATTATAACATAAAAAGGGAGCCACAAATTTAAAAAAAATTCTCCCTCAGGTCGAAAAAATTTGCTATTTAAATACATATGCGGCACTTCAAAGGTAAAATAGTTCTCAAGGCGGCGCGGCCCTCACAGCAAAAGTTTGCCCCCTCTTACCCTAAATTAATGAAATAGAATAATTAGTCAATAGTCATATTTGCTGTCTATCAAACTTGAGCAAAAAATTATGTATATATTTATTAAACTTGATTACTTTAATATGTTGTCTTAATGAATAAATTTGAAGTGCTTAAAGTGATGTGATGTTTTTTTTTTGTTTTTATTTTTTAACTGTCCTGTTTTCGAGTGATGAAGGTTCAGCTCGAAAAAAACTAACCATGTTAAAAAATTTTTATCCATTCATTAGCTATGCAATCAACAATCTTGTTTTCTTACTTGCTTCTGTGCAAAGTTTTTTAAATCATTTGTTTGTTGTTGCTTTTTATTTTCACTCAACAATTCTCGTTGGTAAATTTTTTTTGCATAGTAATAAAATTTAATTTTTTGAATTAAAATAAGTAGAGTTTGCTTTTTTTCAGAAATTAGCTGTTTTTAGTTTGTCAATCAAAAAAGTTTTTTGGTTCAGAATAAAATATAGATTAATTTGCTTGGTTATAAGACACATACGTTTATTTATTTACACACGACTTATATGTCACTTTAGCTAAGATCTTTTACAAGTTATAAAAGTTATTTTAGTTATTCTCAAATTATAAAACAGTGAATTCACACAATCTAATTGTTAAAACGTTTATGCACCTCACTTTTTTACATAAAACATTGGCGAAACTACAACTGTGCTGAATGAAAAATAAAAAAGTAGAGTCTGTAACTCGAGCGGTGAAATCAAGCGTGACGAAGAATAAGACGCTTCGTTGCTCGAGACACATGGCTTCGTTGCGCAACCTGCCCGCCTGCCTGCACGTATGCAAGCCAAACGCTCTCCTCCATGTTGCAAGTTCAATACAGGTTGCCTGTGCTGTTTGTTGATCGTGAATTTATCACCGCGTGTTGGCAATTTTATTATTTGGCTTATTTCAGCAACTAAGCTGGTTTTATTAGATTTGTGTCAATGTCGTTTGTAAACGTACAGTAGAACAAAAAAATTTTATTTCAGACATCTTAATTTTCAACTACTTCAATAATGAAACAGTTGACATTTCCAAGTGAATGTCATTAAAAAAATTCTCCCCAGATGTCATTCAGATGTCTGATGATTTTGTTCAATGACATTTATTATAGTAAATAAATCAAACGAAAGCTCATACATAATGCGATGCAGTTTCACATTTAAAATTGAAAGATTTTAGTTGTTCATAGAATTGTTGAAATCTTTCTTATTTTGAATTAAAATTTCTTATTTACTTTTTTACAAATTTTTGGAAAGCATTTTCGTGCGTTAAATTTTTCACATTTTTAAATTTGCTTTTATTAACCATTCAATTTCTTAAATATTATTTAAACATGAAAAAATATTGAAAAGTAAATTGAAATTAACTAAATAAT
>NW_008704083.1:6346417-6435405 GCF_000326865.2 Helobdella robusta
ACATATATCGATGAGGACCTGACTATGACGATGGTGACATTGGGAATAATTCTGACCATTACGTGGGTTTTAATGTTAGTGAAAACTGTCCATTGAACACGACGGAGGATTAAAAAAGTTCGCCAGCAAACTTGACAAAGCCATGATAAAATTTGTTTGGTCAGATGCGAACGGGACAGTTATACGTTCGTATTAACTGAATGAATAACATTAGTGATGATGAAACGACGGTGATGATGGTGATATTGGTGATCATTACAATAAATTATAGTTGGAGTTAGTGTTAGGTAAGCACATGATGAAAATGATGATGAAGATTTGTCGGTAAACATGATGATGACGATACAAAATTGATGATAACAAAGACGATGATAAGAGTGATGAGTAAAATGATGGTGGCTACGGCTAATGATGATATAAACACAGAGTGAAGTAAACTGTCTGGCTGTGAAAGTGAGTGCACTCGTGCCCATCAATCTTTTTAACAATTGTGAAATATTAATGATATAAGGAGGAATTTTGCCAAGAACTCTTTGGCGATGAAGAAAAATAATAATAATTAGTAATAAATAAACAAGAAACAAATAAAAAATGAATTGGTAAATAAATGGCTGTTTTTTATAAATATTTCTTTGCTTTTTTAAAAAAATAGGATCCATTATTTAACAGTCAAATATGGATTGTTTTATATGGTGATATTGATAAAATATAGCATATAACAGTGATAATGAAGATGATGATGAAGATGATGATGAGTAAACAAATAATGATAATGATTTTGATGATACAAATATCCATACTTCATAATAGTGATACTAATGATGATAATTTCTGAAAATTGATACGATAATGTACACCCATTACGATCATCTTTGTTGGTTACTGGCAAACAACGAGCTGGAATTAATATACTTGCTTGTACGTTACCATCGCTGGCCTTGAGTTGATAAGATTGCGCTATATAAAGGTGTATGACAGATATACTCTATATAATATAAATCTATACAATAAAATGTACACAAATATTTGATTATATTGATTTATGCGTGTGTGTGTGAGTGTGTGTGTGAGTGTGTGTGTGAGTGTGTGTAGTGTGTGTGTGTGTGTGTTTGCTGTGCGGTAATGTTCGTTCATGCGTAGAGTACGGCGATAGGACTAGTCTGGTGGATCAATTAAGCAATCAATTCTCATCAGCGGTGGCACACATGAACTGCACAACATTTACGCGTGTGTTGTGTGCGTTGTGAGTGTTTTGTGTGTGTGTTTTGTGTGTTGTGTGAGTTGCGCTTGTTGTGTGTGTTGTGTGTTTGTTGTTAGTGTGGCTCTACCAGCGGGATCAATCAATTTTATTTGGAGATTTTTAATATATTAAGTATAATAATATAACGTGATTGCATAACAATAATTTTTCAAATAATAATGATGAATCTTTACAGCCTACTGCCAAGAAAATGATACTGAACCCAAAACTGATACGATATGTGTGGAGCTCTTCCATTTGAGCCATTGCATAGGCAGACCAGGCAACCTATGTGCCGTCACACCGTCCAGTATTAACTAGATATTTTTGATATTTTATTATTACAATGTAAAAAGTTTTTGCATTTGTTTCGTAAAATAATTTTAAGCTAATGTAAAACAAACAAATTAAAAAATTGTCAGAATAAAAATTGTGGCCCCAAAAAGGTGGGCCTATTAAGTTTGACTGGCCCAGATAACAAAAATATAAACAACAAACAGACTGATCAACTTTACAATAACACCATCAAAGCCGCCACAGAGAAGTATCAGTCGCCGTTGCTGTTGCTTGACGGATGGCCTCCACCTACACCAAAAATAGATCCAACAGAAGAATCACTTCCCAGGGCAATCAGACGGACCCTAGACCAACTCCGTTCTGGCCATAGTATTCTTCTAAACAGCTACAAAAACAGAATCGACATTGGGCACCTCAACATCTGTTTTTACTGCAACAATCATACAGATGATGTACCGCATCTGTTTAGCTGTCCACAAAACACCACAAAACTACAACTAATGTACCTCTGGAGAAACCCAATTGCAGTGGCGATTTGGCTCCGGCCTCGATTGGAACCCTAGGGGTCCCCCAGAATGGGGCAACAACAACAACAACAACAACAACAACAACAGACTGATCATTTTTTTTCTCCAACAAACGAATCGTAGTGGAAAAAAAGGAATGTTGGAGTCAGCATGAGTGCGAGGGTGTGAAAGTGAATACGTCAGATAAAACATCAGGTCCCAGTCGTCCAATCAAGTACGAAATCTGTTTTCACTTTACAACATCTGTCAAAATCCTAAACATGGTTCACTCTGCGTTTATGAGTTTGTGTGTGTGTCTGTTACTATATATATATATATATATATATATATATATATATATATATATGCGTGTGTGTTTGTGAGCGCGCGTGTGGTGTGTGTGCCATTAAGTATGTATATAAATACAATTTGAAAAATTATTTTGAAAAGTTCATTTAAACTGTTTGTGTGAACTAATTCGGAAAAAAAATGATGACTGATCGAGTCGCCTGTAGAATGCGAATTTTAGTAATCTAATTTAATTTGAATGAGAGTGTGAACGACACATTTTTCAATCTACTCAGTCATGCGTTTTTTATCCTGTTTAATTCTGAATAAGGCAAGTTCTCATGTGAAACTATCAGAGCAATGACACGCGAGCAATTCGGTAACTTATTTTCTTACATGAGAATGAACAAACACATGGTCACACGCAAATATTGTTCACACGCAAACACATATTCACACAAACACACACATACAACACAAACATACAAACCTTCAAATTTGCAAACACACGTTTATACAAACAAGCGAATTGGACATGAATGAACAAGCCTACTTGGGGTTGTCAGTGTTTCAACATTATATTTTGTTTTTAATATGGAGTTATTTGTTTATAGGTACTATTTTTAATATTTAAAACACGCTTACGGTTACAAGTTTTCGATTTTTCAATGTTTTCCGATTGAAAGCGTAATAATTTTAATATATTTGTGTTCTCATTTTTTGCGCAAAGAGTCTGTATAAAATTTTAATGTTAGACATTATCTGATCTTATTCATCTGATTGCTTTAAAAAACACTGGCTCATACATGAATATTTGAAAAAAATAGAATAAACACAATAATTTTTTGTAATTTCGTTTTTATCTCTCGAACAATAAATAAAACTCAATTAAGGAATATTTAGGTAACCCCAAAAATATAACTATAAATGCTTGCGAGTAAATAAATTTTCCAAATCGTGATGAATGTTCAACACAACCATAGAAATATGGCTGGAAGTACCACGAAATTATATTTAAAACTTGAATATGCACGCAAAGTGAAACAACGTTGGCTGGGACGACCTTAGGAGGTGTGCACTCTTCAGTGCAATGCAGTTGCTAGGAAAACGTATGAATGGCATGAAATATCGCTTCCGGATAATGAATCATCTCAATCATCATCCCAATGAAACATTAAATTCTTTTCAAAGCAGCATATTCAAAAATTTTATTCTGTTTTTTGATTCTCAATTGTTTATCTTTATTTGTTAGAGGTTACTTTCTCTTTTGCGTTTGTTTAAGAGGTTTCAACGACAAACTCACACAGCGTATATGAATACGCGTGCAAACACGCATCATACACATTGCATATGATAGGCAAGGATCTTTTTGTATTCGAACCCAGTCATTGCAATAGCAAGACCAGGCGCCTTTAACCATTGAGCCATCACGGTTGTTTGTTGATCTTTCGGTGGAAGCAAAGTGTATAATGTTTGTTGATCTTTCGGTGGAAACAAAGTGTATAATGTTTTTAATGCTGATTCGGCCAAGTTATGCATCGCTGTTAAATTTGGTTGAATGTAATGAGGAAAGATATCATCAGTGTTTGTATCATTGAACTTTTGAAGAATTGTTGATGATGTTATCATCATCATTATCGTTGTATCATTTTTATTCAATTTTATGTGAAAGATATTAACATAACAGTTATTAAAATAAATTTGTTATTGAAAATTATTACACAACAAGATCTGGCTACCAATATTGCGTACCAGCTGTATGGTTTTATTACAATTTTGTTGACGCATTTTTGTTTTTTCTCTAATAATGTTGCGATATTTTTGTGAATATTTTTATTATATTTATATTGGTGGTTGTGCAAATATTAGAAGACATGAATGCATCTAGTGTTTGCTGTCACATCTTATGAATGTTTTCAGCAATCAAGATATCACGCTCCTTAGTGTGTGGGCGGGGCTATATCCAATTTTGTAAGAAAAATTGTTTTAGTTTTGAAAAAATTTCCTTTATTTTTAGTCTGAAAACAATGTTAATGTGAACTTAAATTAAATTTTGCCAATTACCTTCAAGTAAGTCCTAAATTGTCCTCAGCCCGTGGTCACAAATTATTTTGTTAAATGTCAATTTTGTTTATTTAGCAATAACGTTTCTTCTACCTTACTACTAAAACCTGACAGGTACAAAAATATTAATTTAATTTGTTATTTTATTACAGATGTTTTAAACGGTGCGACAAATTTTAATTTTTTAGACTTTTCAAAGTTTGAAAACCGAGAAGAACTTTTTTAAACTAACCCATTCAACTCAACTACTCAATTTATTGCAGTTCAAAAAAGTAAAGGCGAGTTTTTCTGTCCAAAATTAGATTAAAAACACGTCAATATAATTTTACTAAATATTAAAAACAATTGGGAAAAGTTTCAAACATAGTGTATACATATTTTGCAATATTTTGAGTTTTATGAGTTGAGAACTTTTTCATATATTTCACTCAAGATGTATTTCAAGCATATTTACGATATTTTTTAATGTTTATTTTTAATAACAATATTTTTTAACAAAAATATATTTATTTATTTTCATTAATTTTGCATTCACAGTTTCATGCCAACCGTCAAATCAGATTCGATGAAAATTGTTCAATGCATCAAGACACGCAATTCTATTGATAATTTTTCATATTTTCCCATTCAGTGCATGTTATAAACAGTCAACTTGAAACTTAAAGTTCAAGAATAACCAACCTCAACAGTGGTTATAGGTATATTTCTTCTTCTTATTATTATCATCATTGCGGCATTTGGTTTTACTGCCTCCTTATTGTAAGCCAGGCGTATGAGTTATTGCATGGGAGGATTGAATTCTTGATGGCTAGACCGCATGCATGTTTTTATGCAAACTACCTAGCTCGTTTGTTTATTAAATGAGGTCGTTCCATTTGCTTGTAATAAAACTCACGTCAATGTTTCATTGTGACTCTGCAATTTATCAAATGTCAATTGATGTAATCGGTTGCTGATGTTATTGATTGCTGATGCAACTGATTAGTATGATTTTCTGCTGTTGTTTCGTTTTGGTTGTTGCTCTGATTTAACGTTTCTGTTGTTTAATGCTAGCATAGCTATTTTTGATGCTTGCTGTTACTGAATGAAAGTATCGATGAACTTGCGTTGGTATAAATTCTACATTATTGGATGTGATCAATTACAGTTGTCGTAATATACATTTGTGGAATGTTCTTGCTTGGCTTGTTGCTGGCTGTATAGTGCAATCTCAGACAATAAAAATTGTTGATGGGCTCCGATATTATTTGTTGGTGACTTGCGTTATTGTATCTTTGTTTACTGGTCGTTGTTATGTTCTTGGCGACTGTTTGGTATTGTCGGTGTTTCGCAAACTTGACGTTGATTGATCGTGTGAAGAAATGTTGATGGAAGCTTGTGTATCTGATTTTCTAAGTATTTAGCTTATTATTGTTGACAGTAATGCATAGAGATCCTTTTGTTAATTTTGCTGTATTGCATGCAGTTAAATTTGTAATATTCAAAATTAATTGTCTGAAGCTTAACTGCATTTAAGCGTTAGAAGGCTATCATTACGCCCTCTAGCCATCGAAATAATGAATCCTTTTTGTTGTAGTTTGATCAAGTTTCGTCCCCTGAAAGCTAAAATATATTCAATCGATTTGTCAATCACAAAATTGGAAGTTGATTTGTTTATAAAAAAAAATATTTGTTTAGAGTCTTGTATGCAAATAAACATTGGATAAAAATTAATTTTATTTCAAGAGCTAGTATCGAATATTTTGTGGTTAAGTGGTGTTGCTTGAAATTAATGTCTGGAATGATTGATTTTTTGATTGTTGCAAATTTTTGCATCATAGTAGTTGGCAGATGTTAATTTTTCAAATCATTATGAACAATATGTATTACTCGTTTGTTCAATTTGCGGCACGTCATTCGACGATTACGCCTGAAACTGATGGATCGTTCTTCTTTTTATCACCCGCTAATCTTTTGCATTGCTAGCTTATTAGAAATTTGCAAAACATTAGAAAAATTGTCTTTTCAATTACAATTGCATTATTCTACAAGCCATTTAGGCAACTGTTTTGAAATTAAATTCAAGAAAAATAAATAGCCAGCTTGTATATATGAACACATTGTTTTAAATCATATGCTGGCTAATTTAATAGTCTCAATTCAGTTCATTGCATGATATAAAACTTTCTAATCACAGAAACAAATTTAAACAATTGAAACTAAACAGGCAAGTTTAAATGACCTAAATGAACGTAACATAATGTTTTTTTTTAGTTTTTCAGTTGGATGCGAGTAGAACAGGGCGAAGGATGTGATGTTTCTGCCGCTCTGTCGATTTGTTATCGAGTCCCTGATGTACGCTCTGTTCTTTTTTTGGAGGTGTTCTGATTGCTACTGATGTATTGCAATGATTAGCTGCTGCACTGTTTGTTTGGTTATTGCTTTGGTCTGTTTGCTTCTTCTTTTGTTAATGTGTTGTTGTTCATTGTTGTTAGTTAACTTATGTTTGTTTGCTTGTTTGTCTCTTAGCTGTTGTTGCTTGATGTTGTTTGTTGTTGTTGCATTGTTATCTTTTTTGTTGCAGTTTGTTTTGCTTTGCTTCCAAATATTTTGGTTATAAATATAAATTTGTATTCAATGCAGTACTGAGTTCTGGTTATTTGTTTGTTACATCGATTACTTTGTGGTGGTTAATTTTTGTTTTATAATAGTGTTTTATTTTAAAATAACAATGTAACAATATTACTGATAATTGCAATGAAAATATTGATAATGATGTGAATGACACGCAAAAATGCAAGTTTCTCAAAAAAATGTGAACAAAAGTTTGATGAAAAAACATAAAAACATAAAAAATTTTTCAACTTTTTTAAGCATTTTTGCAAAACTCATCAGATTTGTTGGCCAATGTTTGCTAATGTTTTGATAATCTAATAGCAATTGTGCATAAACGGATAAGGAGGATCTTAATGGAGAGGCGGTTGAGATTAACAATTAATTTTCCCTTTAAGTGTAGCTGGAGTGAGTGCCCCCCCTTCCATTCAGTTTTTCAGATTTTGGGCTGTATAATTAAATTGTCTTTTATTGTTATTTATTAGTTGGTTTTTATTTAATTATGTTGTGTTTTTCATGTTTTGTAACGTTTTTTTATATAAATTTTGAGTTTTTTTTATTTTTTGTTTCTGCTTTTTACTTTTAAATTTTTGATATCAATTTTAATATTTGTTACTTTTGCATTAATTTTTATTCATAAAGCTTTTTGTTGCAAAATTGAACAAAGTGTAAGCATTTAAATGTAGCAAAATTTTATTTTTTCGTAATTTCTTTCGTTAGTAGTTTCTTTTAACATTGCAAACATTTTTTCGCTCAAGAACATTCTCCAAATGTTAAAGGGCATCCTCTTTATATACGCTAATTGGTTTTTAATTTTTTTAAATGGTTTTGTCAGAGCGAAATTTCAACTGTTGATGTCATGTCAACGACAATACTAAATACAGCAATACATTGTTGTTTTTGCTGTTATTGTAGTAAATGTTATTTTTGATGTTATTGTTGATGTTATAAATGTTAAAGTTGATGAGTTTGCTTATAGTTTAGTAGTTGATGTGACAGGCAGAACATTTGTAAATTAGCCCTTATCTAATCGCGGAATCCCACAAACAAACACGCATACATGTAGGACGAACTGGTCGAGGTTCGGAAAATATAATACGAAAAAATCCGGACATGGCAGTTTGTAGTAAATTTGTTCAGATATATCTTACATTCATGATTGCACACACAGAGAATTTGTAAATTGGGTATAAAAACGTGTATAAAATATATCAAGCTACTTTCTGCATTTAGATGGAGTTATTTATACATTACCTAGATATGTATGTGTCAGTGCGTGTGTTTGTGTGTGTTTGTTTGTGTGTGTTTGTAAGTGTGCATAAATATAAACATATAAATTGGCGCTCCGAAGATAAAATATTTGTTATGTTACCTCTTGCTAATGTTTCTAATGTTTGTGTTTGTGACCACACAAAACTTTGGCAAATTTAACTCCGCGTTTTGTGCACATAATATTGGCTGATCACAATTGTTTGTTTTTATTTGCTTTGTCTTTAAACATATATTTCTGTTATGCTTGTATGAAATAAATTCAATTTAGAACGAGTTTGTTTCTGAATAGTGAAAAAATAGCAAGTATGTCAAAAAATGACGGAAATTTGTCGTGTTATATTTTAAGTCTATGTTATTTGCTGCATTGCGATTGTAGTTTTACGACAAGGCATTGTAATAAAATGGCTGGGAAACAATTAAGGCTGTTCAGTTTGACATTCGAAGTTGTAATGATTCTTTGAATTTTTATTTGCACAATGATGCTGGAGTATTGCCCAGAGTGCTCTGTTAAACATTTTGTCGTTCAATTTTTGTTTTTCATTTCTTCTGTAAACATTTAAACAATTATGCAACAGTTTTATAAAAATTATTACATTTCAAAATCAAATAATAATTAGGTATATATCTTTATATTAACATTCCACATTATATAAATTTGTTATGGTTTCAATTGACACGCATTCGTTCTATAATTTGTTAAATTTTACTTCCATTACCGGGTGATCATGCAATGGAAAACAAAAAAAATGTGTGAAATGTCCAATTTCATCTGCTGGCACAACAGACTGATTAGATTATTAATTAATTTTTAAGAAATGAAAATATTGAAAAAGGAGTAGCAGATGTTGCAAATACATATGTACATTGCGCAAACTTCCATGTTGATTGGCACACAGCAAACCAAACAAAAAAAAACATTAGTTTCAAACAGCAGCATGTATCTGTGTAACATTCAATCCATATCAAACAAGTATGAACAGTAGGCAGATACAAGTGATACAGATACGAGGTAGAAAAACGCATCAGCAATACTTACCAACCCCACCTACTATCAATACTTGTATATGCAATTGCGTTGCCCGTTGACAGATACGACTAGATTTTTGTGATTCATGTGCCAGATTAAATGCGCTGCTAAATCATATGTACGAACAAGAAGGAATTCATTTATTTAAAAAAAAATAAAACAAAATAAAAATAAATTTTATATTTCAAAACTAAAAATTACATTTATTATTATAAATTAACTAAAGTTTAAAATTATAAGTTAACTACAGTTTAAAATAAGAATAAAAACATCAGTTAGGCAAACTCAAGCAGTGAAACTAAAATAAATTATGTACTAACAAACAAACAAACGAACACTAGACGACAGACTGAACCTCGCCAACAGAACAGACTCACCTCATTCATTCATCACGACAAACGCGGGCGATAGATTCTCACGCTTGTCATGATGTTTTTGTTTTACTACTATTCCTTTTCAACAATTATTTATCCTAAACAACTATTTAAATTTCATTGTAAACTCTTGTTTAAAACCACAGTCGTGGGGTGAATATTTTGCAATAAATTTGCGTGAAGCATTTGTGATATTTTGTCTTCTCCATCAATATAACGATTCATGGGCGGATCTAGACAACGTTGACGGGGACAAAGTTTATGAAAATTTCAAAATTTCAAAATTTGACGAGGGAGCCAGGAATTTTGGCCAGTGTGGCCATGGCTTTCCCGCTTCCCCTTTCTAAGATCTGCTACTGTAACGAGACATGTATGTAAAAATAAAATCAATAAACACTTTTTATGCCACGAAAAATTTATAAAAAATATTAGTGGTAAACAAAAATGAATGTAAAAACTCTCTTCATTTTTGCAATGTTGATGGCGTTCAATAAAAAGATTTAATATGCCAATGCACTGAATGTTGAATCAAGAATTAAGCTATATGACTGGATGTTTGTCATCTTTTGAAAAAATGTTTTTCACCAAAATTGTTCCTGAAAATATAAATAAAGTATATAGTTGTAGTATATATTTGTAGCAATGCGTTGGGGTTTAGTGTTACATTTTTATTATAATTTAAGTTAAAATTCACAGAACCTCATTTAATTTTAAAATTAGTAAAACCATTTCAGTTTTTTTGGCACACGTAAAAAATAAAAAATAATATTCTCGCCCTGCCATAGTGGCAATAACAATAACATTACAATAACAGTAACATTGTACATCAGACAATGATCGCAACGATTAGATATAAAAAATATGATTGAATGGTTTTCAAAATGCATTGTGTTTCTGCAGTTACGTCTTGAGTGATATATATTGTTCATGTAAAAACATGTGAAAAAAAATTAAATTAGCAATAAAATGATGAATGATCGTAAGATAAATTTGTTTATTTTTTGTGAATTTTGTAGAGAAGGATTGATTAAAAATGAACGCAAGTTGGAATAATAGCTGAGGTTCTGTGCTGCAGTGGTCGTCCATCTTGGAGTTTTCAATGCCTGTATAAGTGTTGGTGGCGATTCTTATAAATACTGTAAAAAAATAACTAACGTAATGTAATTACTTATTTCAAAATGCAAAATATTTCATATTTCCTTAAATGAAAATGAAATAAAAATGAATTCAAGGTGCTGGATAACAATGCGCTTATGAGAACTTTTTTAATAATTATTATTTAATAATAATAATAATAATAATAATAATGAGGAGTCCGTATACAGTCACTAATCTGTTTTGTTAACTCTATAATTCTATAGAGTCTGTGTGGCTAAACTTTTCAAAACCACATCAAGTGACGAAGAAATTAAATACAGTAGTAAAGACAGAAACGATGGCGACAATATGGTGGCAACATCAAAGATGACGATGGTGGTGACGATGGCGAGGATGATGATGATGACGATGATGATGATGAGCGGGTGATTATGTTAATTTAATTCAGTTGACGTGTCATGGGCGTATCTAATGGTGAATCAATGAGGTGATTGTTCTTTTTTTATTGCCACCATAATCGCTATTGTCGTTGCTTGTCTTGTTATTGCCTTTGTTGTTGTCGGTATTGTTTCGTTGTATGATGTGATCGTTCTACGTGCAGTTGTTTGATGTTTTGACCGTTGTAACACGGTACAAGATGTTTTCTTAAATCATTATTTTTATTTAAAATATTTCAATTGTATGTTTAACAAATCAAACTGCTTACTCATTTTTTATCTCAAAAATTTAAATAGTTTTCAGATCTTTTGTTTATTTCAAATTTAAAAAAATATTTATCGTACAGGATTAATTTTAACTGCCTTTCGTATCACGTATTTGTTTGACTTGTTATATTGATGATAAAATATTCTGTAAATGTATTATATTAAAGTTTTATAGTCAGAAAATATATTTAGTTTTTCTTAGTTTCATTAATAAATATAGTATATTAGCACTAAATACATTTGTATTTGCAGTAAATTTATATGAGTCAATGATAAACAAACTGCTAATATAATTCAAAAATAGATATTCATTATTATTATTAATGTATCGCTCGCTCAACTTGTTTGCTCAAAAAACTGAAGAGTCACCTAGAAGAGGTTGTTGGTAATTTAGGAAGGAAAATTGTTGGCACGTGCGTAATGTGTTGGAAATAAAGCAAACAATATTTGGCGGTATCAATCTTTGCACATGTTCCAGAAATTGGCAAAATAATTTTATTGATCAGAAAAAACTGTCAGATTAAAATAAAGCTATAGATGAAATCTATTTATAGCCACTTTTACATTATTAAACGTTTCCACAGAGAAATGTTTTGAAATATCGAATCATTGGATCGATCGATCTTACACCTGTTAAATTATTTGAGCTATTTAGAGATGCAAATCAATATATTCCACGTGCATGTGACAATGTAACAACATTCTTACACAGCTATCTATGTGACACTTACATCAATTTCATATATTTATATAGGAGTTTAGAAATTAGCTGACAGTAGAACGTTGCAGGCATGCACGCACATGACGAGCTGTTAGTTCATCAAGTGCAGGTTTCTACTGTTTGGAAAGGAGGAAATACAACAACTTTTCAAAGCTTCTCTCCTGACGAAATGCTCTCCAGACATTCATGCTTCGACAACTTTTTGTTCCATTTCAACTCCAAGTAACGCATCGGTTATAAGCTTATATGTTGTTGTTTTTTCAATTTAGTTTATTATTTTATGAAAGTGTTAAGTTTGTTATGTCTGAATAAAAAGTTTGTCTATGGATACAAAACAAAACTTGACGCAGATATCGAAACAAAATTTATTCATCATATATGTTGCGTGATTAATTAATTTTCTTCAAGTTTTTATGATTATTAATCAAAATTTATTGCATGTCAGCAAAGTTATTTAGATTTCTGTTTAAATAGATACATCACACATGTATAAAGGGTGTATACATGTATGTGAAGTACTTTCACCAATAAACCAATATTGCTTGATTTTTAACTTGATGGGAACATATTAAAGAATTATTTATATTTCTAAAGTATTATTATTGTTATTACTCAAGTTATTCATTAAAAAAAACTGAGAGATAATTTTTAAAGTTGTAACATGCTTCCATTATAGTAATCGTAGTTAAAAAATACTCGATAGGAATCTAATCTGTCAGATATCTTCACATTCCTAATAGCAAAGTCTACAGGTGTCAATTTAAAAATTAAAATACAAATCAAAAGCATTTCGACGCTGGATCATTACATTCAACATTTACGATCCTTCTGTTAAATTGTTCATGTATGTCGCATTGTTTGAAAAATATAACTAAATGCTATATTCTTAGCAATGTTTTTTTTCTTCTACATAATTTTAAGAGTAAAAACACTAAAGAATTTTAAATCAACCAATGTGATCGGCTGAAAATTGTACAACACTTTTAAGTGTTTTTATATTAGATTAAAAAGAGGATGTAACTCTGCGATTGGAATGAAAATGGTAAATTTTAATTAATTCATTTTTTGAAATAAACAAATAAAAAACAAATAAATGTATGAAAATATTTCATTAACAACTCACAAACTGAAAAATAACATAAAACAGAGAACAAACAAAAGAATGGCTGATTGTTTGACAGCTACATCGGCAGAGAATTTACTCAACTTTCGCATTCACTCCAACACAACTACATTTCTGCATTTTTTAGGTAGCCAAAATTTGCAATTTAATTCCACTTAATGCTTTTGATCACTCATTCTTTACCAAACTTTTTGATTTGAAGTACATTTCATTAAAAATAACCAGAATTTCTTGAAGGCAAACAGCATTACAATTCTATAATAATATTTTCAGTGGCGGAACTGGACTATGTTGACGGGTGCTCAAAATTAAAAAGTTTTAAGATTTAGAAATTTGACTGTGAGGCCAAAAAATTAATCAAATGTTTGCGAGTTTTATTAATTTTTAATTTAAAAAACTATTCCCAACTGGAGACATTGGCCTGTCTTCTCCCCCCCAGACCCGGTACCGCATTAGATCCGCCACCCTGAATATTCCCTTAATAAACTGTTCAAATAACAGTGAAAAATATACAACAACCTGCATTCTTTGAGTTATGCGTCACGGCGTTGTCATAAAATAAACACAAATCAATCCACCTCATTCACAATGGGCCACACACATTCTAGAAGAAATTTATTTGACTTATAGAGGAGGCATTTATTTATAAGGACCTTGTCAAGGATCATTAATTTTCTATCAATGAATTTGTGTTCATTGTCGTCGTCATCACCATCTGCATCATCATCATCGTCGTCGTCATCATCATCGTCATAAAAGAAATCTGCCCAGATGGTCGCTTTGTTACTTTCCATTCGTCAGCTATGACCTTCAATGAAGCCCTTTCAAATACTTTGAGATTGAAACTAATCAGAATCATTTGTTTATGGGCCTTACCGTTCATTTTGTTTCTGTTTTAAAAAGTGAATAAAGTTTTTTAGAATGCAAGTGCAGGTACATATATCGTCAATGTTACTTTAAAATTGGAAATATACTGCTTAGTTATGGCAATAATAAATGCAAGCAAATGCACACATGTGCATTTGCTTGCCATCTTTCAAGAAATTATTGTTAAATATAACAGCGAAGCTAGTGGTCGGTAACGTCGTTTTGTCGTTCACATTATTTTAAAGTCGCTTTTGAAAATTATTGTTAAATAAGGATTATGGAGAATCAGCCATATATGACACAGAGACACAAGCATTGGAGATTGTGTATCCACTTTTTAGGCTTTAAAAATCAATTTTCCAATAATGATTCTTTTGATTACGGTAACTATTAATATATTTATTTACATGTATAATTACTAAAGATTTGAATATTCGAAATGTAACAATAAGCTTCCGACAATAAAATAGTGCTTTTGTGGCAGTCTGTTGAAAAAATAACTCCAACTTATCTAACAACTTCCCGTTCAATCAACCTTTGAAGGGAGAAAATTTTCCACCATTACAAGTACCTGTGCGGCACAGCGGATGTTATCAAACATGTGAACGACAAGTAAAAATCAAGTAAACGTTTGAGGAGGACAAATGTCTTTGTGGCAGTTGTAGTGTGGGCGAGTGTAACGGTGTCACTCTGTAAGCCAGTTAAACGTAAATGTTTTTTATTACATTCATATGCGTTAGAAGCATTTTTTGACCATAAACTAAAGAGGCTATTTATTAAATTCTACGTTTGAGAACATTAAAAAATAGCTGGTTCAAAAAGTTCTAAGTAGCTTTATTGCTGTTGGAAAAACTGTTCTTGTTCAATTTTGCTTACTTTGAAAACCTTACAAAACTTACTTTTTTATTGTGTTGTGAATCAATTTATTTTTGAAACTCATTTCCAGATACCAAATCATATAAATACTAAATACATGAAAATATTTTTTGTATGAATATGAGTAGAAACATGAACACTATGAAACATATAGCAATACAAACATATACCCATATTCTAACAGGTCGATAAATACGTATTGCATGACACATAAACACAAACGAAAACGTGCACATTGCTTAAATAATCTACGGTCTACAGGTGTAATACTTCCAAGTCTATACAAATATGACGACGTCCATAAAAATGAGATTACATAAACTCACCAATGCATGGAAAAATTGAGTAAACATTTTATTGATCAGAAAATTCACAAAGTTTAATCTCTATCACATTTTTTTTAGAACATTAGGCAAAATATTTCAGACATTCATTCATGTATATATTCATTTATTTATCCATGAATTATTCAAAATTGTTCGTTTTAAATTTTTTTAAATAATCATTCAGATACATCTCGCATATATAAATGTTTATATCAATCTAATTATTTATTTAGTTCAATAGATTCTGTGATGTAATCACTACGTTTGCCATTTGTCGCCGATTATCAACTAAAGATTAATTAATTAATTAATGATTGAGGAAAGGTTTATCAAATCCATTCCTTTATTTACATTCGCAATAATTTGTTATCCAGAATGCTATTGTAAATGATGCGTGGTTTATTGATTACGCAATGAGCTGCGTTGGAAATGTTCATTTATTACGTTAATTCATTCACGCCTCTCTAATTTTATATAAGATGTTGTTGGTACGTATAACGAAGACATGTTGTGATGCAAACTAATATATATTTTTTTTTCTTAGTAAAATCATTTTTCATGATTTATTTTTTAAATTCATTTTAATAGAAAAAAAAATTTTGTACTTGTAAAGAAAAAATTGTGTTGATTATACAACATCCTTGAATAGGTTTTAATCGTACACCGGGGCGTTTAGGTTCAATTGTATAACATATAAACATACACATACATACATCTCTATATGTATATACATTGTATATATATATATAGAGAGAGAGAGAGAGAAAGAGAGAGAGAGGGAGAAAAAAGACAGAAAGAGAGAGATTTAGTGTGACAAGTGATATGTATTTAACGTTACTCCAAAGAACGTACTTTATGGTTTTCTGTTAGAAAATTTATGACATTTTGTGTGTAGGGTAGAGTGAAAAGGGGCCGATAACGACATTATTAATAGCGCTGTACCTCCGCGTCGACTCGATCATATAAATTTATTCCTGCGTAATATCGCGAATGATGATGCCTGTATATAAGTAAATGTTTAGCACTGGAGTACCTTGAGATGTGCAGCTCACGTAAAATATATGAAAGTGTACATGTGCTTTTGTATCAGGCGGTTGTATTAAGAAAATTATGCTTGCGTTGTGTGCATGGAAAAGTGTCTTTTTGTGTGAATTTTGTTAGAAGAAGCATCGTGTCCCGCCTGAGCAAGTAACAAGAGACGGACGAGTATTTTAAACGTTTTAAAAACATTTGATGAGATAGAACCGCTGGCAAGAAGAATGAAAGTGCATAACAAATTGGGTGGAGATGTGTTGAAGAATTTAAATAAAGACAGATTTATGGAAGGTTATATATATTTCAGTTGCTACATGAACAAATTTACACGAAGTGCAAAGGTCACAAAAAAACTTCATACAACAAAATACCTTTGAAAAGAAAATACGCAGCGTTCTATACTTTACATACTTAAATGCGTTAAGTAAATGATAATTCATGTTTTAACATTTCTACAACATTATAAAAATTCAAAGCACATCTTTCAATAATTGATCAAGAAATTTCTCTCTCAAAGTTACAATCGTATTACAAACAATTTTAAAATTAAGTCAATACACCAAACACTTCCCATACTTTAATTCATCAAGTCTTTTCAAGCAGTAAGGAAAAATTGAAACATGCGAAACTTATGGGAGAAACATGGTGATGAGTATGCAGAATCCAATTCGCGAATTCAAATAAAACAGGAAAAATTTTAAATTCATTGCTTCAACAAAAAAAATCCATCTATCGACACTTTTTCATTTTAATCTGAATCACGTTTGTATGAATAACTTTCATCATTCACAAAGATTACTACCTTACCACCGTTCTATCGAATTAATTCAGTAATACAATTTTACCAGAGAGCAGTTAAATTAAAAAATGTGAATAATCTTGACAAAATGTAAACATGTTAAGCAATATGTATTTTACAATTGAACAAGATGGGTAGAGAAATAAATGGATGAAAAAAATAAAATACGTTAAATGCAGTGCACAAAAAAGGTAACACTCAATTACTCTATTTAGAGTTGAAGAAAGCAGGCGGCTGACTTACTAACTTGATGGATGTGCAATGTGGATATTCCTTCAAAATCTATCCTCCTTTGCAATAAACAGAGTGTACGTGTACCTCTGTGTTTGTGTGTGTACGTTTGTGTACGTACCTGTTTGTGCGCTTATGTCTGGATGTGTTGTATATGCCTCAGTGAACCTACGCGTCTGTGTGTGTTTGTGTATTTTATTTGTGTAGATGTGAATGATTGGGTGCTTGTATATGTATGTGTGTGTGTGCGTGAGTCTATGCCTTTATTCTATGAACTAATGATTTGTTCAACAGCTTTACAAACTTCCAATGTTGGCAAGTGCAATGCATTTTTTAAAGGAATGTATTTTATTTGTATATTTGCGAGATTATTTCATTTTTAAAATATCAAAAACAAATTAATAATTTATAAAGCCTGTAGTGGCAAATAAGACAGAATTGTATTAGCAACATTAATAACTTGCTAGCAATTCCGTAAATTTTATTATATAATATTTATTATTAATACTTCGTAACATTATAATATGTACATTTCACTCGTCGACGAACGTCTTCGATCGAACTGCATTTCGGTTTGTGGCATTAAGTCTGTACGTTTGCGTTTTTATATGCTCTGACTGGTTTCATGCACAACACACTATACTATAAACATGTATATATATATATATATATATATGTGTGTGTGTGTGTGTTTGCGTGTGTATGTGTGTGTGTGTGTGTGGTGTGTGTGTGTGTGTAGACATATGCGTGCCAGTTTGTGTGTTTATTGAAGCATCATTAACCGGTCAACCCACATCCAGCACGCTCTTAATTAGATTTTTTTCATTATTTGAAAACGTTCCTTCTGTTGAGCGTTTTCCAGTAAATGAAAAATAAAATTTGCGACATATTTTAAATTTGAATCTTATTATAAAAAAATACTATTCGTATATGTGTTCAACCTAGATTATAGATTTTGGAAATAAAAAAAGTTTTTGAAAACAAAGTACAATCTAAAATCTAACAGAAATTTGTTCAAAATTAAATGTGCTTTGTTTATTTCTTACTTTCTTGACTTCAAAGGAAAGAATACATCTCAAATATGCATCAATCGTGCAAGCAACCCAAACGCGGAAGATTCCACGTTGAACTTATAAAAACCTACATCGTCAATTTCAGATTTACAACTCCACTCAACCATTTGAGGCAGTTGTAAACGAGAACATTTACGAGCAGTTCTATTTTGTTTATCTTTTTGTACTCCGTATTAGAAAAATTTATAATACACAAAATTATAATTAATAATGATTATTATGTTATGTTAGAAATGTGCTCAATGCAGATTTATGAGCCAATGAATTTAAAATTGAAGAAAACCAAACATTAAATTTCATCTTAAAATATTGAAAGATTTAAAGACAAAACTCGAAGTTATGTGCGTGTATGTCGGCATGTTGTTCAAAACTACGGCAAACAACCCTCAATTGCACAAACATATGCACGTATATTGAAACCATTTCAATGCAGATCTGATGTTGCTCCGTCTCGTGTTCCATTGATGACAATCTGCAAGACGAAACGCCCAACAAACACGTGACACCACTCCTATATTGGCACGCGTAAGAAATTTTCAAAGGATCAAAAACTCACAGACTTCTATTGAGTAGAGAAATCTTTTTATGTTCGATCGATAATCGAAACTGCTTATTTCAAAGCCATCTACATAAAAAGATTTTTTTGCAGACATCAGGCAACGATCCACCAGACAAGTAAGGAATGCATTTTCCACACAATGAATCTGCAACACAATACAATAGATACCTCTTTCCAACGTTTCAACCATCTCTATCTATCCCTCTACTTAGCACAATCTCCGCAAAGTATAAAATAGAAACATAACAATTTGGAAAACAAAACATGCATTTATTTATTCCTGGGCACATACAATCAGTCATCAGTTACTTGTAATTCAGGATGTCGCCAGTTTGTTATACATATGATCGTTATTTCTATTGAAGAACATAGGCAATAGACATCCCGTTTCGTCCGTTGATGTGTCTAAAGTCAACTGCATTTGATAAACAAGCCATGCGCAGTTGCAGAACATATTTTTATAATGATTGTTATGTTCATTTTCTTCTTTCTGCATGTCTTCTAAAAACATTTCAAAGTTTTTATCTTCTATTTGGGCGCAAGCTCTATTTAGTTTGTCCTAGTAAATTTATTTCATCAAATGCTTATTATTTATTAAAATTTTCTTATTAACCTGTGAGCGGTGTAGCAAAGAAAGGCCGCGGTTAGGGCATCATTTTATAAGGACGAATTTTTCAGTACTGTTTAAAAAATATACTAAAAAACTTTTATTAGAATTTTCTAACAACAATAAAAATCAGATAGAATATAAACAAAAGTACTTTTAAGCAGGTTATAAATTGTTCGTTGAAATTTAGTTGAATTTGAAATATACTGTCTTTGAAAATTTTATTTAGAAAACTATGCGAAAAATAAGTTTTTTGTATAAGGCACAATATATATAATTTTAGCCAAGAGGCGCAAATGACGGATTTGCTAGGGCAAATTTTATTGTCCCTATCCAATATTTAAAATTAAATATATATTTATTTAATCATTAATTTGAAAAATAAAACTATGCGTGCATAGAGTGAAAACCTAGAAAAACTTGCTGAACCTAGTTTGTTTTAGATTTGTGTTAGCGTGCTTGTTCGCGAGTATGCACTCGTGTGTCTTCTGGATGTTTCTTGTATGCCATTTCTCTATTGTTTGAATTCGTGAGTTATAAATTAATCTTTTTGTCTTAGGGCAGCCGTACAAGTTCGTTAAAGTACCGTACGTTGAAAAGGAAGATAAATATAACGTCGATGATGATAACTCTGATGATGATGATAACTTTGAAGATGACGGTTATGATGGTCGAAACGACCACGTTAATTATGTTACGTACAATTCAACTGAACCTTAAATTCACGAATATTTGTTAGTTTATGTGTGCTTGCGCGTGTGCGTTTTTGTGCACGTGCGTGTATGCTAATGCATGTGTGTATTTGCGTGCGCGCGAGACTAGCAGACAACAAGCATCCGAAAATAACGTCTGTTGACATTGGGCCGTTCGTTTCGTAACCGATTTCATTTGGTCGTCTGCTTAAGTTAATCACGTGACCGCCTTTCATTGTCCACCTGAAGGCCAGTAGGCATAAACATGTGTATGGTGTATGTTGTAGTGCTTGTATGTGTGCGTGTGTGCGTGTGTGTGTGTGTGTGTGCGTGCGTGCGCGTTTGCATGCATGTTGTAACGTTTGCAATATTAAAACCAAATAAATATCCACGCATGAGTGTATGTTTGAATTTTTGTGCATGCATCTGTACAGTGGATCTTGCTAATAATTTTTGTCATTTTTGGAGTGCTTACGCATGCTTCCTATTGCATTAGCTTGGAATTTTGTAATGGTTTCTTGTTTATTTACGATGTTCGTATTAACATTTTTTTCAAACATCATAATTGTATATCGATATAAATAACTATATTTATGTTGGATCAAATTTTGGATTATTTTTCTCACACGTTATCTTATATTTCATTCAAATGCCAAAAAATCAATATTCATGTTTAAAAATTTTTCGGCAGTATCTCGTTTTGATTTACAATCATCCTCCAAAAGAAAAAAATCTGTTAGTGAGAAAATTTCAAGGTGAAAATCTAAAAACTTTCTGTAAGTACACATAACAAAATGCACACAAAAAATTAATGAAAATTTTTTTTGTTATTATTCTCTAAAAAAACATAAAACCTGACTGGTGCAGAAACCGTTACAACTTGCAAGACATCATTATAAAATGATAACGGAATTATAGCGGGAAATAAACAATAAGCGAAACCATGGCAGACGTGTTCAAGATCATACACGTACACAAAGCAAATTTTATATTTCATTGCGCGTTTCTATAATAAACGTGCTGTTGTAATATAATTTAACGACATCACGAACCCTGCTAACATCAAACCGTTCAATTCTAACGCTCGTAAAATTCCCGCCCTTTTCAAATTCTCGTAATGTATTTTCTGCCATTTCTTTTTATCTTCCATTCGTGTTTGTCTTGTTTTTTTTTCTATTATTTTGTTTTTAAATATTCTTGTAACTTTTTTGTAAATTGTTAATCCTTCATTCATTCATTACTACATTTATTATTAACCGTAAGAGAATGGCGTTTATTTATTTTATTCAATCAGTCTCATATTTTTTAAAAAAAATTTACGTTCGGTGATGGACGATCATAGATGCAGAGATGCAGAGCAATATTTCAACATTTTTAGAAATCTGGAATTAATTGCAAAATTAATTGCCAGGATCCTCGTTCATAATGAAGTTCATGCAGCAATTACAATTTTACCAGACAACTGGAAGAAAAATCGCGAGCTAGTTAGTCTTGGTTTTTTCAATCTACCTATTTTTAATAAGCTGCTTGTATTTACGTTGCTTGTCGGTAAGGTCGAAGGTTGGAAGCCTTATGCAAATCATTCTCTATTGTTCTACAATTGTTTATTTGACTAATTTTATAGACAGCGTTAATTATTTAAAAAAATTTAATACAAGAGAAAATTTTTTTCGATCATTGGTAAAAATCGATCATGATTTTGTGTCTTGTAATGTGACTATTAACTACCATGCTGTTTTTAGCCCGAAATTTGTGGAAAAAAACCTCTGAACTGAAATTGAGCTAATTGAACTAAATTAAACTGATCAACCCCATCAAATTAAACTTAATTGTTTTATGTTTCAAATCTGCGAAACTCTGCAAAACGAGGAAGTTTCACAGCATAAAGAATGGATAGTTGACATTGAGGAACTCCGTGGAGCATGATGTAGAGCGCTGGATCCTCGACACACTCATACATCTCACCGGGAATAACAACTTAACCACATTCCTCGCTCGCGTTAAACGTTATTCATTCAACGCACGCACTAAAAGCGTCACTCCCACGTATAAACTAGGTCTAAGCAATCATTTCATGTTTTATTCTTTTTATTCTTTAATTCCGTTTTTGAATTTCATATAAATTTCAAAAGTTTATCTGTGAAATTAACAACATTGTCATTCTGAATATAATTCAAAGTCGTAAAATTGAGATGAATGAAATTTTGTCGTGCAGTGCTGTAGCCAGAAATTTGTTTTTGATGAGAGCCTGAGTTTTTGAAAAAAAAATTGTACCCATTTTTCAGTGTTTTTCAAGAAAATTAACCAAATGTTACTGTCGTTGTAAGGATTGACACAATTTCTAGTTGAAATTTATATAGAGTTGTTCTTAAATATAACCTTAGCCCTAACTGCAATTTTTATTGTGGGTAGCTTCTGTCCCAAAGCTTTCCCAACTTGCTTAATGCTCCTGTTTCTATGAAACTTTGATGTGAAGAAAAGACGGAAAAATTTGCCAGTTAGCAGATTAAATTAAACCAAACTAAATTACAAAATTTAAATAGTTCAAACAGTAATTCAATCTTTGGTATGAATATTACCATAAAAAAAATTTGTACATATTTATGATGATCAAAACTGATATGGCTAACACAATTCAAAAATGTTTGAGGTGGACCTTGAAGGATGTCTGTTTGAAGATTAGAATCAATCAATTATCAAATTATACCGTGCATTTCTACAACGCAATGACACTCTAGCTTGTACATGTTACATTGACATCGCTAAAGATTTTCATCTGATTGAACCAAATAAAAGTTTAAAATAAAAATTAAGGTGGAAAAGTGAACCGATTTTAGTATAGCTAAATGCATAACTTTCTTGGGGTTTTCTTTGTCTGTATTCACCTAACACTTTGTAACTTACAGGGTTAGGTCACGAGTCACAAACATATCTGGTGCTAATCCTTAAATGTATGTGTGTATCTCTCTTTCTGTGTCTGTGTCTGTGTATGTCTGCAAGCGAGTGAGCAAAAAATATTGTAAGTTATTACCTTATTACCATCCGACATAGGTAATTTGTAACGCTAATGGTTACCGAAAGAGTCACAAATACTCACGTTACTCGCATATTAGCCTAGTGTATCACTTCTCGCTCGTTAAATCAGTTAACTACCATTCTATATACGTGTTTGTAGCAAATATAAGTTTATGCAACATTCACAATTGCACGATATACATATTCTCCCATTGTACCACATACCTCTCAGGTCATGGTTGTTTCTACGCTTCTAATCAATAGATAAAAGATAAAAACAATTGTACGCAGCAAAGTCCACTTTTAAATTGGTGTAAATAGAACTTCACTGAAATGTGAAATCGAAATCAAAAATGATAATTTCTTACGATTTATACAATGCCTCGTTCGTTTTACATAATTTGTTTAATTAGTGTAGCAGTTCTAAACAGGAGTTTAGTTTCAGTTGCAGGTGTCACTTTGAACTTAGGGGGCAATGATTGGAGGTTGGAACAAGAAAGTGCTGGCAGCACCACCTCCAACATTTCAGGTAAGTTAATAAGTTTTGTTTCTGTGTTAATAAATTACATTGCAGTTGTTTGTTTTCAAATTAGAATTTAATATTAAATTCCTTTTAAAATTTATGTTCAACTTCTTAACTTTACATTAGAATTAAAATTTGTCTATTAATTAATCATTAATTATTTAGAATTTTAAATAGAATAAAATAAAAACAAGAAATTAAGTGCTGATTGAGATTGATTATTGATCATTCAAAATTTTAATTTATTAAAACAAAAGTTATTTGAATTTTATTTAATTGAAATAAAAACTAAGTGTCAGCAAAAGTGCCAGGTGAAGTTCACCTAGCTCTATTTGAACATGGCCTCATTGAGGATCCACTCTACAGGTACAATGATGTGGAGAACAAATGGGTGGCATGGAGTAATTGGACTTATTCTAAACAATTTAATGGTTTGGTGTGTTAATACATTGTACTTAAACTCTATTACTTTTAAGCTTTTATCTTCTTTGATTTAAATTCACACTCACACATATATATATATGTGTGTTTACTTAGTTGCCTGACATATCGTTATCAGCTTATTTTTGTTGAAAGTTAAACAATTTAGATAGATGATAATATATTTCAAAAATGAGTCAAGATGATTGACTTGGTTAAGATGTTGTAATAGTTGCTATCTTTATCTCAACATCACTCAATTTTAGTCAGAAGTTTAAATTTGAATTTGTGATAAAGATGTATTCAATTAAAGATGTAATTATTACTAACAAAATTAAAAAAATAACAGTATCAAATGAAGACCTAAAAAGTCAGCAAGTTGATTTGGTGTTGGAAGGGTTTGATACAGTGGCAGAAGTTTTTCTAAATGGACAGAGAATTGGCACGACACGAAATATGTTCAGAAGATATGTTTTCAATGTGAAACATTTGTTGAGGGTGGGTAAAATATTTTTCTTCAAACTTTTGTTTCTTATGCTTATCTCTGTTTCATCCTGCTCATTGTGGCATATTACAAACAATTGACTGTGAACATTCTTTAGATGTTGTATGATGATAGTTTACAAAACATTACAATAGAAATTAAATCTTGAAATGACTTTGTTAGCATAAATCTTAATTGTTAAAAGTTGTTCAACCCATATAAGATTTATTATGTTTAATTATATTAACCATTCAACACGAGAATGATGGGTTATGACATAAAAGCCAAATATTTTCCCACCAGTCGTCGACATGTAACTTGCTGGCCATCAAGTTTGTATCTCCAGTTTGGTACGCCCGCCAAGAGGCAATTAACTACCCTTACAGAGTGCCACCTGAATGTCCACCTGATGTCCAACATGGTGAGTGTTCGTACAATTTCATCAGGAAGGCTGCTTATTCGTTTAGTTGGGACTGGGGACCTTCGTACCCTTCTCTTGGTGTTTGGTTGGTTGGTTGGTTGGTTGGTTGGTTGGTTGGTCGGTTGGTCGGTTGGTCGGTTGGTTGGTTGGTTGACCAGCTGGTTTGTATGGTGGTTGACCAGTTGGTTGACCAGCTAGCTGATTGGTTGGGAATGTTCATTCTGTTTATTGGTTTTGTTGGTGGATTTTTAACAAATTACTTTGAATTAACAATTTTTTAGTTAACATTTAATTTGTTTTAAGTTTTTAAGAAAAATATGATCATGTTTTTAAATGTGTTGAAGGAAGAATTTGTACCTGAACATGTTTGATTATGCATCTCTAGAATATGTTACCTGTGAAACTGTAGTAGGTTTGTGCAATTGTTATAAATTTATTTTTCTGTGAATTTTTGTGTAAAAGATAATAAAATTTTGTTTGTTTAGAATTTTTTGTTCACCATAATGTATCACTTCATCTGATTTAAATTGATTCTTCCTTATAACATTTTTCAAAATAATGTTTTCAAGATAATAACAATTGGAGATTGCAAATCAGTACATTTCTGCTGGTTTCTGGTCAGTCATTTGGCAAATCATTGAAAGTGATTGTTTCAATCTCTCAACTTAATGTCACTTATGAAGAAATTGTCGTTCTGAGAGCTATCCATCAAAAACATGATGTCAACTTATACTTTGTTAGTTTCTGCTTACTTATATTTAAATATTTAACATTTCAAGTTTTCTAGATTACAAAATTTTTGTATCTATTATTTTTTGATTTGTTTAATAAATTCAATTTTTTCTCAAAAAATTTTTTTCAAAAGAACTCCTCATCGATAAAAATGTGGTGGCCTTATGGCATGGGCGATCAGGTGTTGTACGCTGTCGTCGTCCGACTGGTGGTAGAATATCCTCAGTTGTTTGAGCTTGGTAAGAACATTTACGGAGCATATTTTATTGTTTTGAATTGTTCACGCAAGAAATTATATTTCATTTGTTGCGATATTTTCAATGAGTTTGAGTTCTATAAGGTTAATTTATTTTTAATTTTTCATTCTTAAACATTACATCATTAAACTTATCTTACACAAACTGAACTAATATCATCCAAACTGAGACTGCATTAAACGCAAATTAAATATTTTAAAGGTCAGTCAGTTGTTCATAAGGAAGGTGATCATGAACCTGACCTTGAACTTGACCTCCAGTCTCACTTTGAACTTGACAGCAAGATGATACGTATTGGGTTCAGGACTGTTGATTTGGTGCAAGATTATGTTCAAGAGGACAATGGTTGGATGGACTTCTTTTTTCAAATATGGAAACATTTTTTAAAAATAGTTTTTAAATTATGCAAAATTTCATTTGGTTTAAACTGCACATTGTCATTATTAATTTTAAAAATAAATAAAATAATCATACATTTTAAACAACTGTACTAAGAGTGATAATGACAATACATTCGTCATACAATTTCCATGCCAGTAATTTTTTATTTACATTCTATTATTTTATCTTATTGCCTATTATTTTCTAAAAAATTTTTTTTTGTGTTTTCTTATTTTTTCTTATTTTTTTACATCATTTCACGAATCTTACCATATTTTTCAGGTTTGACATTTTACTTCTCCATCAATAATCAGCCCCTGTTTTTGAAAGGTTCCAATTGGATACCAATGACAAACTTCCTGACCAATCAAACATCAGATGAAGCTGATTGGCTGCTGAGGTCGGCCATCGAAGTTAATATGAATGTGTTGAGAGTCTGGGGCGGAGGGGTTAGAAATGTTTTGCTGTCATTCAGCTGATCGTCATTGTCAATTAAGTTTTTGAAATTAGTTATAAACCACTTATCAATATTTTACGTTGTTGACTGATTGAATAATTGACTAATTGTTAGGTTCACAAATTTCTATTTACTCTTTTTCGTTCATTTTATGAGTGTTTAATTGATGAAATGGTTAATTGCTTAATTAAATTGATTGTTTTGTGCCTGTTGTCTGCTTGATTTGCATTAAAACTTCAACTTTGAAAATTACAACATAGGTCTACGAAACTGATGAGTTTTACCAGAGGGCTGATGAATTGGGTATTGCTTTAATTGTGTTTATATTACAAATATTTGTAAAAAATAATAATATATCGTTTTAGTTATTCGCAGTTTTGTGATTGAGCTTGTTTTGAAAAAAGCAGGAAAATAATGTTTTGCGTAACAACGCCAGGCATTTTGATATGGCAAGATTTCATGTTTGCGTGTGCCCTTTACCCTACCAACCGGATGTTTCTCGATGACGTCAGACTGGAGACTATACATCAAGTAGTTCCCTAATTTCAGAATGCACCTTGTTCAATTTTGTATTTCAATGTTACAAATTTTCTTTCAAATATTGAAATGTTGGTAAATGGATTATTGCAAGGTTCGCCGACTGAAGCATCATCCATCCATCATCATCTGGTCAGGCAACAATGAAAATGAAGGCGTTCTTGCTAACAATTGGTTGGTTGATTGGTTTGTTGGTCGGTTGGTTAGTTGTTTATTCGATCGACTGGTTGGCTGGCTGGCTTTTATCAGTAAAATTCACAATAGGATTCATACCTATAATTGAATAGAATCGATTAACGCCAAGCAATGTTTCTTTTTTATTGGCACTTGAAGTTAAATATTCATTAATTATTTATTTTCATTTTCAATTTGTTTCTCAGCATTAGTGAATAACCGAACAACCTGTTTAAAATTATTTCTCAAAATTGAAGGTATGGAATTTCTGACGAGGACTTCCCGATGTACAAATCCGATTATGTGAAGTTGTACGTTGACGTCATTCGTGACGTGATATTGCATGAAGACATGAGCAGGCCGTACATTTCATCCAGTCCCACCAACGGACTGCAAACCATGAAGGAAGGCTGGGTGTCCAAGAATCCACAGGACGTCAGGTTTGGGGACAGTTAGTTATGATGGAGACAGAAATAAATTTTGAAGTTTGCATGTGAAAAAGTTTAATTTAAAGTAACGTAACTTGTCGGGAAATAATATAGGGATGGTTTATAACAAAATAAAATGTGAAAATATCGCTTGCTTCACGTGAAGTTCATTTCTACAACTACACAATGGACGGATGGCAGCCTGCCTTCTACCTGAAACCTCGCATGGCATCCGAGTTTGGATTTCAGTCATGGAGTTCCGCCGAGAGTTTGTTGGACGTGTCAAGACCGAAAGATGATTGGAAATTGATGGGGGAGTTCGCTCTGCACAGGCAACACCATTCCAACGGTTAGTTAATGCTCAACAGGATTGTGAAGTTCAATTAAAATTTGGTTTATATCACACAAGCTCTCATTTCTGCGAAAACGTCGTAGATGTTATTTCTTTTATTTTATTTCACAGGGGAAAAAGAAATATTTTATGAAATAAATCAGCACATGGAATTCAACCTAACTTCCAAAAACGACACAGAACATTTTATTCATTATGTCTACCTTAGTCAAGTAATGATGTGATACCTCAATGCTATGTTGCACCATTCATTCTTATGTAACACATTCTTATATAACACATCATTTAGTGTTACTGTTAAATGAATGAAATGTTAATATCATCCTTCTTAACAACTATCAATCACGATTCTAACGTTTATTTATAATCATGCCGAGTGAGTGGATCATCGTAAGAAAATTTCAACACCAGATCAACCAAGCGATGAGTGTGAGAGCGCAGGTTGAACATTACAGGAGGAGTGCATGTCGTATTCATCTTCATCGTTCGGCACACGGTACGATTGAGTTCGCTGATAATATTAACTATAATGAGGAAAATGATGATGATGGTTCTTGATGGAGATGATGATTACGATGGTGAAGATGATGATTACGATGGTGAAGATGATGCTAATGATCTTTACAATCTGCTTTAAAATATGTTGATATATAAATTATTTAAAAGAAACACTTAAAAGCATGCAATATTATCAAACGGAAATTTTTTTTCTTAATGGCATAACATCTTTGGAGTAACTAAAAAGTGAATCACCTTCTTGCTTAGTTGGCCTGTGTGGCGATGGTGGAACTATGGGAGCACTGTATTGGCAGTTGAATGACGTCTGGCAAGCACCAACCTGGTCATCTATCGGTCTGTAGTAGTCGAATGCTTTCACTTCATTGGATGGCACTGCTGCATCCTTTAATCTTTTTGTCTCGTTTATCCATTTATGTTGTTTTTTTTAAATGTTTTATATTTAGTGTCGTGTAATTTTATTTTGTTTTTATTATAACACATTGTATTACGTTTGATCACGTTACGCTGTGTTATGTTAAGATTAGAATGATGAGGTTAGGATGATGGTGACATTTGTAGGTACAATGGTGATATAATTCAATCTCGCAACAGAGCATAATGGAAAGTGGAAACTCCTTCATTATTATGCCAGGCATTTTTTCAGCAGCTATCTCATCTCGCCTGTAATTAGCGAAGAAGTCCTGAATGAAAATGGCAAGAAAGATGATGTTATCCAGTTTTACTCCATTATCGACCACATGTATTTAGATGAGGTTCTGCACAACAGTTCAAATCTTACCTTAACAGTGTCTTGCTACCAGATTGAACTATTTTACGTTGCAAAAATTTGGACCTTTCCATACGATCAAGTTTTTATTAGAAATTTTTTAAGTTTTTTTTTATGCTAACGTTTAAAAATAAATAAATAATAAATTAATAGAAGATATTGATTTTATTTTGACAGCCACTAAACGTCTTTGTAACGGTATTTATTTTAAAAATATTTTTTAGAAAACATCCCACAAAATAGTTCACCAAATAGCGTTGAAAGAAATGCTGAATGTCTGCCGCTGCAAAAGTACAAGACATTGTTTCCTCAAAACGAATTTGATAACAAATATTGCACCTGGCACTTTGTACGAAAATTTCTTTTTGCTTGATTCTTACATAGATTACAAACTCCTCCCATTAACGAAAGTTTTCGTGAGTGTTAACAATTTTTTGTAATAAATTTATGGTTTTATTTTCTAAATGTTGTTTAATTTATTGTGTGAATTTATTATTAATGGTCATAAGTTTTTGTGCGTAACTGTTATAGAATTATTATGCGTTGTGCAATAAATCAGAACCTTAATATGAATTATTTTAGTTGTTCATTTATTCAACTATTTAGGTCAAACAAGTGAAATTACTGCATACAAATAAGGTGGAAATCATTATAGAGACAAATCATTTTGTGTTTTTCGTTTGGCTGGAAGCAATAGGTTTCGAAGGTGTCTTCTCAGACAATGGTTTCTTGATGACAGAGAAGATGAAAATTGTGACTTACCACTCTCGTCGTGTCATCAAAAATATCGACTCTTTTCGAAATAGTTTTAGAATTACTAACTTATATGATGTTTACTCAATTTGACTAGATGAAACAAAAGTTTCATAAAGATTTTGTTTTTAATGGCAAAAATACAAATGTCGAATTTTATTAAAACTGTTTCTAATATTTTCGCATACTATAAAGTAAGTAATACATACGTACATACCGTTAAATTTAAGCAGGAAATTTCCTTTTATACATATTTTGTTGAATTTGAAGTTACCCGACGTCACGATTTTATATCAATTTTGTCCAACATTCTTAACAACTTCTCATGTTCGTTATTAAAATCGGGAATAAAATTTCTAAATCATTTTTTAAATTAATCTACTAGCCAACGTTCGTTACTCCTATTGTTTATACTACTGATTCTGCAGTAGAGTCCCAAGCAGAGAAAATTTTTCTAAATTGCAACCGACCGCATCCGCAAAGTTCACGTCCACAACTATCCGCACTGCTCATTATCCGTAAAATTCAACTCAATGATTTTTTGTTTTTAAATTTTATTGAAGCAATTTAAAAATTTAAATGTTAAAAACAAATTATTATAAGTCTTAAAACATTTGCCAGAAATTATTATAAGCCTTAAAACATATGTCATAACTCATAGGGTAAACTTCTATAATTATATCGTCCAGCCGCTTCCAACATTCAATCAACTTTTTAATTTCTAATATCACATGCACTCCTTAGAAGTTCTCGAAGGATAATAATCCACGTAACATGAACATTTTGTAAGAACAGTTCACAACATATCGTAATGGCTATATCAACATACCAAACAGAAATTATTTATACATTCATACATAGCATAAAAAGTAAATCAAAAAATACCAAAAATTGTATAACCAAATTAAAAAAACTAGAAACCAGTCAACATTTAATAATTATAGACATTTTTGAAAACACTGTTCAAAAAAGTTAAATTTAAGGCGACGACGAAAAAAAATTTAGTATGTTTTGTTGGCGTGGTGGTGTGAAGCAAAAACAAACACATAACAAAAAAATAGTAAGAAGTCGTAAGAATAGTAGTCAGTCACCTACCTACAATAAAATTACTCTCAGGGCCCTAGCTTACCAATAATGATTAACTCATCTCACCTACCTACAAAATTGTATTTCTAAGGTTTAGGAATTTTGCATGTTTCAGGTATTGTATTTTACATATTTTAACGTTTTTAATTTATCTTTTTTGAATAATTTAATTTTTTTTTAATTTTTTTAGAAACTTTTTAACTAATGTTAAGATCTAGCCTAATTACGATTGTGCAATTCATCTCGCAATCCCTAACTTACCTAAGAATTAAATTAAAATCCGGTAAAGAAAATAGCAAGTTGAAGAGAAACATAACAACAACGACAACACCGAAAAATGGATGTTGTGTATGTGTGTGTTGTATTGATGTGTGTGTGTGTGAATGTGCGCGTGTGTGTAAATGTGCGCGTGTGTACTCTCCAGAAACTTCTTCACTACGGACGAACCTCCATCATCTGACATGCATCGTTAATTTGACCGGATACTGAAAAACACTAAACCTGAAAAAAAAATTAATTTTTAAAATAAAAACCAAGCCATTGGAAAAAGCAATAGGCAACTTATCTTATTGGGATAACAATTCACCCCAATCAGTCCAAAACATTCCAATTCTTCGTTCGAATTCGAGTACTTTCTAAGGTACGAAGACAAAAAATTTCTGTTAATTATTATTATTGTTGTTGTATTCATCGGAACGGTCATCATGAGACCACCATTTGAAACGTGCTGACGCTGTCGGATTGTAATCCTAACGACTAAAAACTAACAATCTTCAATAATAAATAAAACACCACGAGCTAACGAAGTGATTTGTGCTGGCTATATAAGAAACTGCGATAACTATTCTTATGGCTATTCGGGCTGCTGATGAGTCCCCGGTAGGAACGAAACACGTGTCCAGCCTATCCAAACAAATACTATTCTTTTCTTCTTCCGCTCACTGCTCTTCCTTGTTTGGTGTTCTCTCATACAAAAGCGTAACCGCAACAAATTGGTTACCCCGACGTGATCAAAGAAACAAGCAACGAGAGTTCCCACTCCAACGCGAATCTTTCTTCGATACAACAGTACAGGATTGATCCCGGCAATTCAACCTCATCCATCACGTTCGCCAACACATACGCGATGATCTCGTGGGGGAGATTGTCGGATTGAAATCCTAACGACTAAAAACTAACAATCTTCAATAATAAATAAAACACCACGAGCTAACGAAGTGATCTGTGCGGGCTACATTAAAAACTGCGATAAATATTCTGACGGGTATTCGGCTGCTGGCTGATGAGTCTCCGGTAGGGACGAAACACGTGTCCAGCCTATCCAAACGAATACCATTCTTTTCTTCTTCCGCTCACTGGCCTTCCTGGTTCGGTGTTCTCTCAAACATAAGCGCAATCGCAACAACGCCCACCACAGCCCACCTGTCGTCATTCTGTAGACAAGTTTTCAATTAGCGTAGTAGTAAATCAAGGAACTAATGAACGAACGATCAAATGATAAAGTGAATGATTAGTTGAATGAATTAATTAATTAATCAATGATTTAATGCATGAAAAGAATGAATTTACGAATCAATTAATGGAAGAATAATTTGAAAGCTTGAGTGATAAAATGAACGAATGAACGAATGAGAAAAATAAAAAAAACTAGACTAAACCTTCAAAAATCACCGTTACTGTAATCCATTGCACCGACGACCACCATCAGATCAGCAGGCAAACAGGTAGCCAGCCCACTTGATCACCGCCCCTTCTTCTGGCACATCCCTTGTTTTGTTTTTAATAATTTGACTCTTTCGCTATTTCACTTACGTGTCGTTTTTTTTTGTCGCAGTAAGTTTTTTAAATTATTTGCTTTCTTAAATTGATTTTTTGGCAAAAGTATACTTTTTTTTACTAAATACACATGCAATTAATTATGTGAGATAAGTATGGAAAAGAGATGAGGAAGTCAATAGTAAACTTAAGACTTAAAAGTTAATAAATAAATAAAGAAAATATGCACTGAAAAATATAAGGTTAATCGTTAATTAATCTTCTTAATATATGGTTAATCATTGTTAATCATTAATGATTAATAATAATACTAATAAATAAAATTTGCAATGTGTCAGCTATCACTCAGAGTTAGGATTAGATCCGGGTTAAAGTTGGTGAAAGTTTCAGTTTCTTAAACTGTTTTTTTCAGGGCCACTAATCACTAATGGTTCTAATCTAATCACTAATGGACTAATCAGAATCACACTTATAACTTGTAACTACTCAAACTTTACTAGTGATTTAGTTATTTTTTTTATTTTCTGTATACTTTTTGACATTCAAAGTTAATATTTTATCTAAAATTATAAACAGAGTATATTAAATTATATTATCATAATATAATATAATTTAATATACTTAATAATATTATTATGTTAATTAAAGTATATTATAAGTGGTGACATCAATCAATCATCGTTTATAGTCTCTATCCGTTATGGGTTGGACTCTTTCCATTCATTAGTTTCTGTCTCCAAGCCGATCTATCCATTGCATCTGGACCTCTTGGTGCTTAGTAACAGAAATTATCGTATAGTTTTCGCTTCACATCCGTCATAGGCATTGATGACGACATGCATCCTTTAATGTGCACAGTCTGATCTTTACAGGATCTCGGTTGTATGGATATGGTTCCTTAGGTCAACATGCTGCATCCAATGAATCATCTTATGTCAGTTCGGTGAAGCTGCTGTTTGAGTTTTTTTGTCATTGGCCACGTCTCTGCACAATACATTAGAACAGAATGTATAGCTGTGTTGTATAGTTCTACAACACATCAGTACTGAGGCATGAAGCTGCCATCTGCCCCACACCGCACGTATGCATCCATGAACTGCAACATCAGCTGTTTCACTACAATCCAGCCTTTTTCCCAAATACTGAAATGAAGTAACAGTTTCGATCCTGGTAATCGTATCATTATCTGGGCTTCGCTGCCGCGGGTTGATGCAGGCGGGGATACAAAATCAGTCACTTGCCTCACTGAGTCAGTAATTCTTGAGCATGTCTTTGACACCATTGCTGACATCATAGGCATTTGATCGAATTACTTCCAACTCCAGCCCCACACACCGAACACAGCCAATGACCAGAGGACATAATATAACATAATATAACTTACCGAACATAGCTAAGCCTTTTAAATAAACATCATCACCAGTCCATTTGCGAACCACAACTAATATTTAAAAAATTGAATTTAGTAATTTTAACATAATGTGGTCTTAATAAATTTTTAGACAGTAAGATTCTCTATTAGAAATTTACTTTTGAGCATTGCATGTCAATCTCTATTTGTGATGTTTTTAAACACTCTCACAATCATCTGTAATTGCATGTGACATCAAGTGATTCGTTAAACAATGAATTACTATGGAAATACTTAAGTTTATAAAAGTCAAAGTTTAATTTAAATAGGTTGATTTTATTTATAAACTTGACAATGAAATTTATTTTTAAAAATTTATTTCTAATTTTTTAACAATTATTTTTCAGATAACTTTCCTCGATGCCATTAAGTATTCAGCATTTAAATGAACAACAGCCATAGATCTGCTTGTAAGAAATTAAAGATGGACAATGGCGATTGTCATTTATCTGTTGGCTGCTATGATGGCCAGACAAGTCAATCTGAGTTTAATATCAATTGTGAACTTGAAAAAAATCCAGACCACTCAATTAGAATAATGCAAGGTTTAAATAAATTGAAGAGAGAAAAGGTTTTGTGTGATGTTACCCTGATAGCTGAAGGTGTGTCTTCTATATAATATATACACTTAATTTCATAAATCTGTTCAGTTCCAATTTTCAACTTTGCACATTTTCATAAAATTTATTTTTTCCAGTAAAATTACCAATATTATGTGCGTAAATAATTGTAAAAACGATATTGCATTTCCTTGTTTGTTAACTTGAAAGTTTCAGACAGTTATCACAATTTGTTTACCTAATTATTATTGACTTGCTGTTAAATTAAAGCAAAACTACGTTACTATTTTGAATGTTTGAGCTAAAAATTTTAACATATCTTCTTCCTATTCATTATTTTGATAGCAACCACTTGAAAGTTAAGTCATATATACAACTGTTTTTGCATTGTTATGAAATCTTCATTCAGATGCCACTAACTAACTGCATATAATGCTGTTCAAATATTATATTATTATTATTGTTATTCTCCATTCTTTCATTGAAATGTTTTTTGGATTTTGAAACAATCCAGGTGAAAGATTTGAAGTCCACAAAATCATCTTAGTCTCATGTTCCGATTATTTCAGATCCATGTTCACGAGTGGCATGAAGGAATGCACACAGAAAGAGATTGAGTTAAAAGGTATTACCAGCAAAGGTCTTGAAAAAGTTCTTGAAATAATTTACACATCGACTACATATTTGGAAGGGGATGATATTTTTGATGTCATTGCTGCTGCTACTCATCTGCAGGTCTGCTCCTGTCTGCTGACACCTCTACTATGATAGATCTTTATTTTGTCAAATGTTTTCATGCTCGATATATTAAAAATATATTTTACTTAATGCTCTCTGTTGAATGCTCCGTTTTCTCAACTGAATATTCATAGGTCACTCCCGTAATAGAATTCTGTGAGCGAAACTTTCTAAGTGGAATGACGACAAGCAATTACTACGATTTCATCAACACTGCACGACTCTACAGCATGTCAAGTGCTCTAAGGCAGATTGACACATTCATCTGCAAAAATTTATTGCAAATATCAAAAGATGGTACACTACACCTGCTGACTTATGAACAAATAAATGCCTGTCTTAACTATGGGTCTCTTAGCTTAAAAGAAATTGACATATTTCAGGTCTGTTTAACTGTTTTTTCTGCTTTTAGTTTTTTTCTTCAACATTTTTTTATTTGGGAAAATTTTCATCTCTCTTCAATTAATTATTGTTTTTTGTTTTGAGTTTATAATACATTTTATTGAACTCTATGTTAATTTTTCTTTTGGATGTATTTATAATGTAGCTGTTAACTATTGAACAAGAACCTTTGAGAATAACAAAAAAAAAACCATAAACATTCATATTTAACTTGTTAACAAAAATTATGATATACTGAATGATTTCTGAGCATATGAACTCTGCAGGTTGTTTGGGATTGGTTGAAGCTCGATTCAGCCCAAGATTTGCATTCAATTCCTCTGATGAAATGCATTAGGCATGTTCAATTACTTTAAGTCAATCAGTTACTTACTGCTTTAACATATTCTTTAAAATTTAATTTTTTAAACTCTTCATTCAAGGTTCCCATTAATATGTCCAGATGATTTAGTCAACAAGGTTCAAGCTGTAGATATCATGATGAAACATGTAGAGTTAAGAGACATGGTGGTATGGGCACTGAATTACCATGTTGTGCCTCACTCCCAGCCAATCAAAGCTAATCCATCCATTACAACTCTGCGCACATATTCTGAACGTTTGGTCAGTATCGGTGGCAGGGAAATACATCCCAATCCCGGTCTGCACGATGAAATATGGGCTGTCAACGATGACGTGATCAATCCTTCAACATTGCTGAACTGTCGACGTAGAATTACAACATTACCAACTCCTTTGAGTCACATGCAAGTTGTAGCATTCAATGATTTTCTTTACGTCATAGGTGGTTGCACAACTCAGTGTGCCCACGGGGAGTCTGCTGTCAATTCAGTGGTTCGTTATGATCCACGGTTCAACGTGTGGTTTCAAGTTGGTCACATTTTTCACTTAATATCTCAACATTTTTCCCTTTTTGTGATCATTGCTCTATTTTCACTTAAAGGTCGCTAACATGATAAACAAGCGAGCTTACTTCTATGCCGGTTTGTTAAAGAATCGAATCATTGCTGTAGGAGGCAAGTTCAAAGAAGGGAGCTTGTCAGCAGTTGAACTATATGACCCAGAACGTAATGTTTGGGTGCAGGGACCGAGTCTTCCTTTTTGTTACCATGCTCACGCCGGGGCCGTTCATAAAGGAAGGGTCTACGTGTCAGGGGGTTATAGTTCTAATCATTTTACTCCAGACTTACTGAGATTGGACGTCTTTACTGGGTATGTTTTTTTGTTACACAGAATTTTGTAATTCTCATTATATAATTGTGTATTTATACAATGTGTTTCTTGAGATTGTTAACTATCTTTGATATGAAACAACTGTCTTCTAGAATTGAAAGTTAATTCCATATTTCAAAAAAACATTTGCCATGATTAGATTTTTGTTGCTAATTTTTACAAACTATATTTTTATTTTGCTGAAGCAAGGGTTGTTATTTTTAATAATTTATTTTTTCAATTATTACATGACAATAATGTTTTCGGTTTAGTAATTTTTCTTTTTTTCATTTGAAGAGTCTGGGATGAATTGTCACCAATGTCTTATCCTAGAGGCTGGCACGTGATGTGCGTTGTTCGAGATCGCATTCTTGTTTTTGGAGGCTGCAATTTGAATGCGAACCAACACGCACTCCCCGTTATGCAGTCAGAAAGCTATGATCCTGATATTGATCAGTGGACTAACATCACGCCTCTCTCTGTCTCACATAAAGAAGCCAGCTGCGTGTTATACCGAGATAAGGTGTATGTTTTGGGAGGCTACAACGTGCAAACAAAGACTGGACAGAAGTCTGTGTCGAGGTATGATCCTTATTCAGCCGTTTGGGAGTGCGTAGGATCTTTGTCTCAAAGTCACACTGGCGTTGGTTACTGCGTACTTAAACTGCCAAAATTTGAAAATCATCCGCTTGATTAGTAGAGCTAGTAAGTAACATGCATGATTTGAAATGTTTTCTTTTATATTCTGCGAATATTTAGCCATCATCAATTGTTGTGTCGGCCAGTTTTTACTATTCAATGGTTTTAATCATCATGCAACCCTCCTGATTGAAGGATATTCCAATGTCCTTGCATGCTCATTGTACTGCAGTAACTATTGTTGATTGTTGATGTTCATCAAAATCTAAATTTTTGTATTTGGTTTATGAAATATTTCTAATTATAATGTTGTGTATGTAAAATAAATTAGAAACTACTTCTCCACTCTTTCTTTTGTTCTAAAAATATATTTTCATGTTGTTTAACGTTCACAAACAGTACGCTAGAAATTGTTTTCAACTTAGTTTTATGGTTTTATTTTGATGTAATTAATTTTGTGAGCTTTTTTGGTTTGGGGAGTTGTTTGCGGTCGAGCAGTTTTATAAGACAATTTTTGACTGCTTGTGACCTAACATGCTCTCTTCAAGACATTCAAAAAATTTTGTTTTTACGGTTTTGGCGGCCTGTTGGTGTATAAAAGAGTTAAATGAAATAAGGTAAGTTGATCTGTAGAATTATTTCAATTACGGGTATAAATATTTTCTGTGTATTTTAAATATACGATCAAACTACTACATCCAACTTACAGTCTATATGTATAAAGGTTAAAGGTTACTGTCTCTCTTGCGTTAGCTTCAGAGGTTTCAACGACAAACACACAGCGTATATGAATACGCGTGCAAACCACGCATCATACTGCATATGATAGGCGGGGATCTCTTTGTATTCGAACCCAGTCATTGCAATAGCAAGACCAGGCGCCTTTAACCATTGAGCCATCACGCCGCCCATGAGTAATTGCTAAACAAGAAATAAAACCATTACAAGTTCAAAAACTGGTATTTTTGATTTGACTCACTTCTTTCAATGTCTACATCTTAAAAAATGTAATTATATAACTTTTGCTGCGTTCTGATGAATGTTAGTACTCTTCACCAGCCTGTAAAATGTGCAAGGACGGCGGTTTATTGAACAGTGCGTAGAGTATTATCATTTTGATATATATATATATATTAAATTATATATATATATATATGTATTAAATTATTTATATATATATATATATATATATTAAATTATATATATATATATATATACATTACCGCTATCAACATGCGTTTGTTTGTCTGCGTGCTTTTAATTCTATTTTCCACGCATATATCTTTAATTCGTTCGTAAAACCATTCTCAAAGTCATCTTAATTTTTTCAGTGCCGTCTTCAAGTTCTCTTCAGATAAGTAACCAAAATTGCAAATTCGCACAGCGTAAAACTCCATACACGCGGTACTTTTTTCTCTTAAAGTTGAAACTTTTGGTGTTTTTTATCTCTTAATTTTACTCGTGATGTTTAAATTTTGAACTTAAGATTTTTATCTAATCTTCAACTTGATATTCAAGGTCATCGTTCAGTTGGCTGAAAATATTCATAATTTCAAAACACCTTATATAACACCTTGTTACCTTATATACATTTTTAAACTGTTGCACGAAAACTGCTGATGAAGTTCAAGTTTCAAATTTGGAACTGAAGTGCTTCAACTTCTATATGAGATCAATCAGCAAGCAGTGTTAGCTAACAAATTAAAGAAACTCTTTATTCTGGCCCAATATCAATAATTCTGATAAGCTATATATTTAATAAATGGTAATATATATTTATATTTTTCTTTATTATGTATGTATATATATAATTTTCAATCGTTTCAAAATCCCTTTCTTTATATGATTTTAAATAATGAATATTGCTTATATAATGAAGTTGAAACATTGCTATGTATATTCTGTTTTTTTTTCAAATTAAATGACAGTTGCATTGTGTTTGATGAAAATTCGCTTACGGTGATTAGTTAAGTGTTAGTTTTTTTTATATTACTTGTTGTTATACGTCCAATATGTAGTAGTGCATGTACGTACACACACACAAACACACATAATAAACACACACAGAATATAAACGTAAGAATTATGAAAATTTAATAATTTTTTAACTTCAGTAATGAATCAATTGACATGACAAAACACACAATTGAAGCAAATGAAAAATTGCATATTGAAGCAATATTGATGAAAAATAGAAGAATTTAGCTGAAAATAGTTTGAAATTTAAAAATATAAGTATAAAGAAATGTAACAAAAAAAATGCAGGAAAAAGATAATATATACATAAAAATCAATAATAATCGTAACAAAGTTAATTAAACATGTGTGTTTTATTATTTTCTAGTGGAAAGATAAATAATGCAACATGCAGGACGAATAATGGTGTGATTGCACTTATGAAAACGAAATTATTTTAGGTAATTTAAATCCTAATTTTCTGAAATTTTTGCATAAAAGATGGCAGAAAAAAAATTATTTAATAAATTAAAATCATTATGCATAAAATTGAGAAAAAACATCAATATTCAACAATAGTTATATACATATATTTATTTTTATTTATTTATATATTTATGTACACACAACGCTTATGAACATGAGAATGTAAATATTCAAAATATATTCGATTTACATCCAGTGACATTTATATTAATACAATTCATATTTTAAAAAATGAAAAATATTTTGAATTGAGAAAAATATGTCCAAAATTTTGTACACCATTTTAAAAAAATATGTACAGTTGAATTTTACTAAACTACCTAGATATGAATAGCTGAAAAATGTTGGGAAACAGAAAAACAAGTTAAAGATAGACCAGATATATATATATATATAGCCCAGTCATGTTTTCGTTGAAAGTGTTTTGAAATATAGCATAACTGAAACACAACAATTTGTAACATAGCATGAGTATAATTAAGATAAAAAATTTACTATGTTTATCCTTCAATAAATAAGTTTCAATGTTAAACAGATTGAAGATGTTTTTATGGGAAAATATGAAAATAATTTGAGCCAAAGGAGTTATAATAGCGTTAGCGTTTTGTCCTCTATTTCTACGTTTCAAATACAAATCAAACGACGCCAAATTTCTATTCCAATTCAAGATCTAATAAATTTGACATAAGCATACTTTATTGAAACCAAAACTGTTTTTATATTTTTGAGTAATATTTCACTAAGCTTTTGTTGGTAAATGAACGATTCTTAGGTATACTATATAATCTTATGTACGTAAAAGGCATAATTTGAATTAAAATATACATCTAATTTATTGTGTTTCTAGAATCTGAGCTGCATTCTTTGTTTCGTCATTGTCATTATTATGTGTTATTATTTGTTAACACCGGTCTCTACTCTACATTGACATCTCATTTAAAAAAGTTGAATTAATCACGTTTAAATTTCAAACCTTTATGTTTGAAATTATTTTTAAAAAATTTAAGTAGTTGTAATTGGTTAAAAACATAAGTGATTAATGAAATAAAAATATTTGAATAATTTGAAATTATCTATTATCAGAAAATTTAACAAAATTACATTTGAAAATAAAAATTACGAAACATAACAACTAAGGCCCCAAAGTGAAAAAAAATATTAATCTGACAGAACTTGAAACGTGTCGATCAACACACTGGACAGTGATGCATTTCAATGTGTATCAAACAAATTTAAATCAATGCAATGTAATGAATCACTTTGGTAAAAAATGTTTCAAAAACTTTTACAAAAATAATCTTTATTTATAAATAAAATCTCATATTTGTTATGTTGACAATATTACTATATTATATCATTTCATTTATTATATATATATATATATATATATATATATCGAACAAAAATAAATTTGTGAAAGTACAATAATTAAGTACAAAAAAAATATAAAAATTATTAGACAGACGGCTTTCTCAAAAACATCAATCAAAATAATTTCAACATATTTATAATTAAACTAAAACAGTATAAGCTTTATAAGCTCTCTTTGCTTCTTCTAATAGCGGATGATTTAACAAAGTTTTCGTCACAATGTACTTCCACGTCACATTCGACGGTTGCTCTGGTTAGCTTTGTTTTGTATTTATCGTGACTTTCATTTGATGACTGCGATAAAAAATCTCCTACATCAAAAGTGTTAATATCGTTTTTTGTATCGTGGTCTCTAACCTCATTTTTCTGGTCATCATTATTGTCGAAGTTATTATCTTTTTCAGAATTGTCTTCGTCATTATCTCTGATAACATTATCATGCATACTGTCAATCTCACTAGTTCTATTTACATTTGACGAAAGTTCTTTTTTTCTTTTAACAAAGTTTCTCCATGTTCTTTGGATAATTTTTACAGTGAAAATTTCTCTTTGTCGCTTCAGCGTCGAACCGATTGGATGATAATTGATGCGACCAGGGCCTTTCAGATCACCTAGTCCTTCAGCCGCATCATCTTTGGTACCAAGAAAATTTTTTGTCAGTGCATCTAAAATATCAACGCAATTAACTGTATCTCCTTCACAAATAGGGATGTCCATCTGAACGAGTTTGTAGAAATTCGGATTCGGAATTCTTAGAGGATCTTCCAAAGCATCAACAAACTCACTTAGTTGAGATAACGGTATGTATTGGGTAGCTTTTTCATCATACTTTTCCCATAGTTCATAATACATATCGAAGTCATCTTGCGTCAAACCTTGCTGCACATCTTCAGTTGCCTGAGAAAAATTTTCCAGAATTACCGCTATATACATGTTTATGACAACCAAATATGTAATGACGAGATAACTACATAAATATCCGATTCCTAGAGCACTATTACCACAATCTCCATTTGGAGTAAATTCTGTAGGTTTGTTAGAACAATCCGGTGGAGAGTCATTCATAAGACCTGCCAAAATACCATCCCACCCAGCAGACGTGCACGTTTGGAAAAGTATTATCATACTGTTGGCAAATGTCTCAAAATTAAACATATCATCTATTCCAGCAGTATGCTTGACATACATGAAGCAAGACATTCCCACAATGGCATATATGAACATTATGAGAAATAATAATAGAGCGATGTTGAAGAGAGCTGGCATTGAAACGGCCAGTGAAAAGAGCAGTGTTCGAATACCTTTAGCAGATTTTACCAATCGAAGAACTCTTCCAACTCTGAAAACTCGAACAACTCTAAGAATAGTGGGAGACAATGAAATCTTTTGAACACTATCCTGGATAAACATGGCTGTTAAAAATTTTCAATTTTGTGATTGAAAATTTTCAGTTGGTCTAAAACTTAAACTAATTTTTATATTTGATATCTTTCCAACTAAAAGATAAGCATAAGCATAAACAACTCAACACTAACCGAGAAGCGAGACAATAACGACCACGAAATCAAATATGTTCCAGGGTTCTTTAAAATAGTATAACCGGAAGCCTAACAGTTTCATTACGCACTCGAGTGTAAAGATTGTTATGAAGACTGTGTTGATGCGGTGAAGAGCGCTGGAAAAGATATCAGGTTGTTTATAATGCTCCACAGCCATGGACATCATGTTCAACAGAATCACAAACATAATGGCTATGTCAAACTTCTGATTCTTAGTCAGTTTGTAGAAAAACATTTGAAAAGCAAACTGTTGGTAGGTTAAAAATAAAAATAATTTATAACGGTCATGAAAGTTATGTTTATTTAAACGAAACGTTATAAAATTGCTTGTTATTATTCAAACTCGAAGTCAAAAAAATAGAAATTACTCGTGGCTTTGGAACAGGTTTTGTTGGTTGCTTTGATCCCAATTTTTTCATAGCATTATAATACTTTTTTTGGTCTTCCGTCATCAACATTTCCAACGATCCTCCCGCTTAGAATATCGAAGAATTGAAATAATTAATATTATATAGAATATTAAAAATAGTATATTAAACTCTAATTATTTAATCTTATTTTCACTAATATATGAAAACAGCAAAATTATAACACAATATTTTCAGCAAATATTGTTTAACTATTTGCTAAAACTTATCTTTTTCTTCTGCATGTTGAACTGCTCAATGATGACACCGATGAAGAGATTCATGGTGAAGAACGAACCAAACACGATGAACATTACAAAGTACAAATACATCAAATGCTTCTCTTCAAATTTTGGCTGCTGTCCGTACTAAAAATTTAACATAAATCAATTTAAATGGTCGTTGCTTATCAAATCACGTAGACATGTTTAAAACATGCAAATAAAGAATGTTTTAAAATTTACGTCTAAACCGATTAAAGTAGCTTAGATGTTTTTTTTAATTTGTGCATGTTAATCAACTTTCGAATATTTAAAAATTATCACACATTTTTTAGAAGTTTTATCAGTTGAATAATGAGATGAATGATTAAAAGTGTTCTTAAGTATTTTTATTTTAATTTGGATTTGTTCGCAACAAATTTTTATTATTTAAAAACGTTAAATTTATGCTAACAGAGTAAATAAATTAAATAATTAAAATGCAAACCTCTCTACTGTCGATTGCAGCATACATGATATCCATCCAGCCCTTGAATGTCGCCTGGAAACAGTTAAGCACTTTTTTTTTACATAAATCAGTTTTCAACTCAAGCCAAAAAATTTTTTTTAAATAAAATTAATTAAAAATCAATTTCAATTGAAGTGAACAAATAAGTCGTGATGGAAATATACCACTTGAAAGAGAGCCAAATAACCAAGTAGAACATTGTCAAAGTTGACTTTAGGATTGAACCAGCTCATGTTGTGACCTATGTTGATGTTCTTGCAGTATGTTCTGTACGTAAGAATCATTATTTAAGTTAGACTTCTAATTGGAACTTTTTAAAGAATCGTATTTGAACAAGTTTACGTTTTAGAATATATTTATTTACCGGTTTGGAGTTTCTCACATAAGTGTTGAATAATAACGATAAACTAACTTTAAATTTAAAAAAAAATAAATTTAAAGAAGTGAACAAACTTGTTGAGAGTGTCTATTTCAATTTTTACCCCATCGGCATCCACACATCTGCCAAACTTACCCATAAACAAGTTAACACCCATAATGCTGAATATGAGCCAAAACACCAAACAGACAAGCAGCACATTCAATATGGATGGGATAGCTTGTATCAAAGCATTGACCACCACCTAGATTGTCATTTTGTCATGAATTACAATTTATAACTTCATTAAGGCAAGATATAAAATTAATTTATTTACAGAAAGTTTTACAATATAAACATAACCAATTGGGCGGATCTCAAAATTTTAAAGGGCAAAAGTAATGTTTGAGGTTCATTATGTTAATCTTTTGGTGGGTGAAAATAATTTCTTGTTTATTACAGGATTAGCCATCAAACAAAATCATCCGTATTTTTTTAATAATCAAAATCTTTAAAGATTTGTATTGAGTTATCTATATCAAACAAAGGGTGGAAATAAATACAATTCCACGCCATTTCTTCCCTAGATAACCCACCCCACTAAACATTTTTTTAAATTATTTATTAAAAAATCCTGATAACATTAACCTATTTTTAGTAACACGATTCGATTAACAAGACAGATACGAATTTTTAAAAAATCAAAAAGATAAAAAAAATTACTTTCATGCCTTCCCATCTCGACACAGCTCTTAAGGGCCTCAATGCTCTCAAGGTTCTTAGAGCTCGAAATGCTCCCATGTTGGCAGCTCCCGCTCCTTCCGCTCCCCAACTTACCAGTGATATCTAAAACGCCCATATGTGCAATGGGTACATTGAATAATATCAACAAAAATCTATTTACTGCCAAGATATATATGTACGTAACAAAAAATTTGTATGACAATAAAATGTGTACTTAAATCAAACACCTAATCCTGCCAAATATTAATATATCTGTTATTTAAATAAAATGCCATCTCCTTATAACAAATAAAAACCAACAAATACACGCTCAATGATATTGAAAAATATTGCAATCAACTAACGGCGACAATGATAAAGTCAAGCCAGCACCATGCGTCAGTGAAGTATCTCTTGAAGCCATATGCAGTCATCTTTAAGGCCATTTCAAATACAAAAATCACAGTAAATGATTTGTCCAAAATTTTAAGAATGTATTTGACATTGTCATAACTTTTGTTGTCCATATTACGATCCTCGACGGCCTGCAGAGGTATTGAAAGTGTAGTAATTACCCATTAAAAAGTGGAAAAAATTTAAAGAAACCAACTAGCGCCAGACTGCTGGCCAATATCATGATGATGATGAACGTTTCAAAGTAGGTATGTTCCACCAGAGAGTATGAATAGCAACGACACTTCCACCAAATTTGACCGAGAATAGATTGGTGAAGCCCTCTCCAAATTGGAGCACATTTTTGTGGGCAACAGTCGTCCGGATATTTTATATATATTACATTTACTTTTGCTGGTAGATCCTTTAATAAATAAAAAAACGAAATTTTCAAACGAACGTAACGTTAACAGTAATCGTTGTAATTTTTTGTAATCTAACAAATTGTAATCGTTGTAATCTAACATTATTAAGCATGTTAAAGAACATGAAAAATAACCCTATTCCTCGTGGCATATAACTCTTTAGGCATTTGTTCAGCCTTGCTTGTGTAATATTGATCTAAAGACATGAAACTACCAGAAATTTCGTTGTCGTGATGACGCGAAGAACTGTTTAGATGATGATGACGGTGATGTTTCTGATTATGCGTTTGAGAATTTTGCTGGCAATCAAGTGACAGTTGTGACTGAGATAAATGATCGGACCTATCGAGACTCTGAGTTGAAATGGCAAGATAGCTGCTTCCCTCATGGCGTGCGTCATCGTACTCGTCGTTGTTGGGGTTGTCATCGGAGTGATATTTCGGAGGGTCAGCATATTTCCATTTTGATATTGAAACTGAAGACTAAATAATAAAGCCAATAACTTTTAACTAAAAAAATTTTTCTGTGAATGATTTATTTTCAAATAAAAAAATCTAACCCGACAAAAACTTTTTGAAACTTCTGCGAAAACAAACAAAAATAACAATGAGAAATAAGTGTTATGATTTAGGAAAATATTTAAACCAAAATAAATATTAAAATAAAAAAAATCCTACCCACCCATTTTGTTTAAGTCGCCGTAATCATTGTCGGCTGCATCATCTTGCAGGCCCTCACAATCACACGACGAATCGGATGGGGCAGGAGACACAGTAACGACGAAATTGTTTTTATTGTTACATTGGTTTGCTAGATTAGTTTTCATGTGGTTGCGGTTGATGTTTTTGAACTCATAATACGACGAACCTGTAAAATATGGTGGCGAATTTCGACATGAACAAATTATTAAGTGAAATTATTGCATTTGAAAAAATAAATGTTCAAGTTTTCTGGTTATACTCGTGAATAAGATTAACCAACCGGACTTGTTAAGCAACGTCTTCTTTCTGATTTTAACGTTAATGAAATAAGTGGCGTGAGATTTGATGTAAGTGACGAATCTGTCGATCCTATCAATGGCCTCCACCAATTTATTAACGCCCTCATCTTCCTGGGATTTCTTCAGACTCTCTGCTCCGAAAGAACTCAGCAGGAGAGCAAGAAACAAATTCAGCAACTAAACATTTGCAAAGACGATGACTTAACTGAAATCTCATATTAAGAATGCATAATTATTTAACTCTAACGCATTGTATATTGAATTACGAACAGAGTTTGAAAAACACCAAAGAGTGTTTTCAACTTCAATAATTTGAAATAACATTGGAGTAAAAATGTGAAGAAACAATAAAAAATATACAAAACAATTTTAAATTGCTATTTTTTTTAATATTAACCACAAGATTTCCGATTATCATGGTGAGAATGAAGAAGACGATGCAGTGGTAGCCGGAGCAGTGTATACAATTCCACATGTTCTCAATCCATTCACCACATAATATCCGAAAAACTATCATGAACGAATGAAAAAAATCTTTAAAGTGCCACCTCATGACCACAACCTCAGGAAAGTATTTTCTGTAAAATTTCATTATTTGTGTTTATATGCGAACAGAAAAAGTTCATTTCAAATTGTAGTTTCTGTATTAGACACATACAGAAGAAGAATTAGCATAAAATATGTAAAAAGTTGTCAACGTTAAAATTGAAATTTCAACTGTCACTAAAAGTCATCAAACTTAGCAAACGTTCAGATTAATGCAGACCATTTAATCTAAGGTAAAAGTTTTAAATTCAGTTTGGAAATTAAACGCCTTCTGCCTAGATGTTGTTTGCAAATTTAAAATAAATAATCTTTGCAAGCGTGTAACTTTAAACAATTTTTAACTAAATGAGAACAAATTGAATAAAAATATAATTTTATTAATTACTGTGATAATGCGCAGTCTTTTGTTACAAATTCGAAAACATTTGCGGTTTTTGTTTGAATAATGCGTTGTTTGTCACGCTTGATTATGTGTATGTACAATGTTTTTTTTTTGTGAAAAACTAAGTTCAAGCTTCTTTAAGCTTCTAACGTGGCACTATACAAATTAATATTTTTCTTTCTTTCAATGAGCATAAAACAAAAAAAATGAATAATACTCGTTGTAATTAGGTCCAAAAAGTTGCATTCCGACAACAGCAAAGATGAAGATGATGATAGCAAGTACAAAACAAAGGTTCCCCAGAGCTCCCATGGTTCGACCAATGATGCCGATCAACAAATTCAACGTTGGCCAGGACTTCGCCAATTTGAACACACGTAACTAAACACATATTATCAAAAATTGGAATCATACCTTCTATTAAACTCCCACAAATTAACAAACAAAGCAAAAAAATAAAACAAATCTCTTAATAAAAAATATTTGAATGATGAAACGAAAACGATATACGTAAAATATGCTGCTGACCAGTCTGAAGGACCTCAATATAGACAACCCCTTGAAATTTTGAAGGCCGAGTTCAACGAGACTCAAGATAACAATTATGAAGTCGAAACAACTCCATTTATCTTGCAAGTACCTGCAACATTTATTTAACCCAATAAACATTGAAATGGTTAAACAAATCAAAAAAATATATTTTCAATTTTAGCGTTTTCAAACGTTATATTTTGGTTGGAATATATTTTATTACCACAATCCACATATCACTTTTTCTGCTTTGCTAATCAACGTTTTTTCAGTTTAATGGCGTCATTTTAATTTTGATACCAAGCTATAAAATATGCTATCAAAATTTCCAAAATCTCTGTTTTCATCACATTTCAATTCTAGAGTAAAACAAACAGTTCGCATAAAAAATAAAAAAATGTGTCAAAAAATTAGGTGCATGATAACTGTATGACAAAGATTTACCTGTACAACCCGAGAGCGAGGACTTTTAGCACTGCTTCCACCGTGAATATTCCAGTAAAAATCTTAAAGTTAATGTTAATGTTTAATCTATTTTTAAATTAATAACGCAAAATTCAAAGCCGGTAAACTACAAAGATTATAAAACGCGTCAAAATAATCGGTCTGCTAAAAGTCTGCAAATCGGTCTGCAAATGCTAGAAGTTAATTTGATACATCGGACGTATGTCACGCAGGCCTACAGAAGCAGCTTTTGTAAAATAAAAAGTTATTCTTAAGATCAGAGGCAATGAATCAAAAAAAATTAGTTGCCAGTTATGCGTTTGCTAAACTGACAGAACAAAGAAAAATTAATAGAAAGCAAAATTTAGCGAAAAGACTTACATAATTTCCAAACTTGAGGATATTCTCAAGTGTGGAGCCCATCTCGTCGTGCTCGATGGCCATGAAGATTGTGTTGACGACGATGCACAGTGTTATGAAGAGGTCGACGAACGCATCCATGATGAACAACTCGATTATGTGAGCGAATTTATACCAGTGCGGGTGGCACTCCCAATCGAATAACACCTGCAACAACTTCCTCTTCGCGTATTCTGTTTTCGTTTCATCTTTTTCCATTCTCAAAAAATCTTGGCGATACACAGATTTTTAAAATTTACTGTCTAATATTTTGGCTGAATGTTGAACATAGTAAAACCAAATTCATCAACTAATCTTTTCAGAAGTACTGTTAACTAAATACACATACACATACTTATATGAATAAAGAAATAAATAAATGTATATAAATGTTTTATTTACAAACCATAACAGCCTTTCTTCTTTTTCTTGCCTGATGCTGACTTTAATAAATTCTTCAAAATAATAACATCTGAAAAATATGTCACAAAAAAGTGCACACAGATAAAATCTTGTTATCTTTAATTAAAAAATGTCAGCCAATTTTAAAAAGTTGATAATTTTTGGAAAAAATGTTTATTAAATACAAATATATATATATATATATATATAATTATAAATATAAAATATTTATTAAAACGAATGTTCAACTCAAACTATGTTGAGATGGTGCCACAAAAAGTACCTTTCATGTCGAGGGAAGCCGTCGGCGAGGGCATGACAAAAGGATTATCAAGGAAATAATTTTCTTTTTGTTTCACCCACGGTTTCAAACTGGTTCGTCTCTCCTTTTGCATCATTATGAGATATTTCATTAAAAAAATAATGAGCACCATTGATTTTGAATATTTAAACATTTCAAGGAAAACATTAATTTACGAAACGTTATCTAAGACAACGCGACCATTTTAAAATGTTATAATAAACATTATCTGACGACTAACTTTATCATCTGAATATTCAACAATCAAATCCTTGCTATCTTTTTTATTAACTTCTGTTTCAGCCTCGATCTTTCGTGTCTTCATGTTTCTCTTCCAGTGAAAATGCGTTGGCTCAGACGGTTTAGGAGTAGTGACAGGTTGAACATTTTTCTGCCTTACTAATGGACTATTTCTTTGCCTAACAACACTATTGAAACGAGATTTTGGAGAGCCATAACTTTCTTGTTGTTGAATGTATTGAGTTTCAAGTTGGTTCAGTAAACTGTCAACGATGTTGAAAATATTAAAATTATCTGTCAATTATTCAATTTTTAAAGCGATATATTTTTTAAAAAAATTTTAGTAACAAATCATTTTATTTACACCAGCTTTCAAATTTAATAAGAATGCTTTCAAAATGAATTTAATATAATGAAAATCTAGTTTGATGCAGAATATGCGTGTGGTGAATTGCAGGTAAATGTGAATAAAACTGAACGTACCTTGCTTCACGTATCATAGATGCACTAAAAGCTATTATAACAACACCCCGCAATTATAATGATAAAAAAGTATTTGGTTACAAATGAAAAAAGCTAGGAAATCATTTTGAAACATGGCAAACTAATTATCAAAAAACTTGTCATGAACTTCACTAACAAGTCGGACGAAGGTGTGACAGCAGTTGAATCATCAGCAAATGGAAGATCGAGATTGAAGAGGCAGGGATGAAGTGTGAACCGTGGAAATTTCAATGGTGGAATTGATTTCAAGTCAGCCTTCAGCCAACTAAACTGACTGGAGCGCAAGTGTGAGTTGAGTAGCGATGTTGGCTGTACAACTGTAGAAGTGGTTGGTGTTTCAGGCAGGCTTAAGCTCTTCTGTAATTTTATAAAAAAAATTATCAAGTTTCCGTATTGGTATTTATTTTGTAATGGTATTCATATTAGTATCATTATTATTATTTGTATTTAAATCAAATGTGGAAATCTTCAAAAATGCATTTAATTGAATCAAACCTTCTTTTCTTTCCAGTCCGATGCCTTGCTAGCAGACTCCACCCCACTTTCTGATTTTATGCTGATTTTTTCGTCATCAGCTCCCGCCGTTAAAGAACATTTTGACGAATTAGACAACCTTAGTTAGAAATTAATATTTACCAGTGTTATAATTGAGTGATATCAAATTAACATTAAAATGTATAAAATTGGGCTGCCATCCTCTCCACTAATAATTTTTCAAAAACTCACTGAAATTGTTGTCTTATATAAACTATAAATTTTTGCAATATAGCAAATTTCATGTAAAGTATATAAAATTGAATCGTGTTAACACCACAGGGCATAGAGTTTAACAATCGATTCATTCATGTACGTTGATTAAAAACAAAATTAACCTATCTAGCGAGTTGTAATTTATTTGAATTTCGATGATATTTTATTTCGTTAACAAAATAAAAATTGAAACCAAAACAATTTTACGAAATGTTGAAAATGAAATAACGAATGTTATGATGACAACCTGGAAAACTGTCGCGTTAATTTTTTGTAACTGGTGTTATTGCAGTTGTTGGTGACGTTGGTTTGGCTGGAATTGAGATTATTTTCATCATTCTGGCTGTGATGATCGCCAACACCCTCATCAACATCTTCCTGTCCTCCATCTTTTCCATCTCCTCCATCTTCTTCTTCTTCTTCACACTCTTCCTCAAGTGCCAATCTATCTCGTTCTTCTCTCTGAAATGATAATTTAATAAAAACTACTAAAGTTTTTTATGCATTAAATTTTAAAAATTGCGTCAATTAAAGTTTAATTAACAAACATTTATTGACATCTAAAATCTTTTTCCCAAATCATTACATAAAATGCGTCCGAAGCAACCGGTACGAACATTAAGATACAGTACGGTACAATAAAATACAATGTGCGACGATACAATAGAGTACAGTACAATACAGAAAAACACACAAAACAATACAATAAAGTACCACTCAACTCAATGTACAACTATGCAATACATTACAGAATAATACAAAAGAACGCGCAAAAAACATGGAATGGAGTGAACAATCTTCAGACCTGTGCATCTTCCCATTCAGCCTGTTCAGCCTCAGCTTCTTCGGCATCCAACTGATCCTGCCGGCGGCAGTCATCGTAGGCCATTGCAACGATGGCCAGGATGACGTTAACCAGGTAGAATGAAGCAAAGAAAATGACAAAAATGAAGAAGAGCATGTTTCCTTTGCCGTGAGCTCTTATAACCTGGTCGGTGGTTGATGGTTAGTGGTTTATAAACAAACGCCTTCAAATGCAACGTCATGCTATTTTTAAAATTGATTGCTTTTTTATAACTGAACGTATTTTTCCATAAATCGTTATTCTGATTCGAAATACACTGATTATACATTTCTCATCACCTTATCATCTGATGAGAAATCAAGGCACAAACACGAACAGAAATAATCTTGGTTTATGAAATGCGAAATCCATTAGGGAGATGCATTTTTAATGAAGTCAGCATTGAACGTTATTGGCTTTAAACCAGCGTTAATTATGCTCGGCCGCGAAAGTAACACAAATTTAAATATTGCTCTAGATGTTTAGGAGAACATTTATTGGAATACTTTAAAAATAAGAACAGCCTTAAAATGTTCATATAACATTGAAAACTATCAACTTGTTGATAAAGATTTTCCCAAAAATCTTGAGTCATGAGTCGAAATGCACACAGCATCGCCCAGCCAAAATTGTCGAAACTGGTGTAACCGAGATCTGGGTTGGTGTCGGTTTGTACGCAGGACGTATTGGCTGGGCATTCTCTGTCACAGAAATTTAAAACTGATCGTTAGAAAATGAAACTTGAACTGGTTTGTAGCTTACCAAATTTGACAATTTTAAAAAATGCTGATACAAGATGTGATAAAGACATAACAACTAAAATTCTTTTAACAAGTGAAATCAATAATTCATTTATTTTAATTCAAATTAACAAGAATTTTGCAGCATATGTAATTTAAATACTGAAAGATGTAAATAACTTCGTCGTGACAGACTCACCCTCCACCACATAAGAGCGGCTTCGAACCGTCTGGCGTCATGATCCAGTTTGCTGGAATCAACAAAAGTTGGATCAAAATATTGAATAAGAAAATATTTGTCATCAAATTACACACTGGCACTTAAAGTCGTTCATTGCATAATTGTATAAAAATAATGGAATGAAACTTCATGAAACGTCTAAAATTATTTATTTTATAGATAGCGTAACTTTGTGCATTCTTACATGTATTTTACTAACTACTAATAAAGCTGTAACCAACATTTGCCATTAACAGGTATTATTTTTAAAAAAAAAAAGAATAATTTTTTTTCTACTCAACTACTGCTTGCCATTCATTCTCACTTTCTAAAAACATTTAACATCCTTGGTTCAACCCTACAATGAGGGAAATATAATTATTAAAAATCATGTAAAAAAAATTCGAAGAAAAAGGTTCATAATTTGTAAAACATCCTGTACGCTGTTTCAGGGGCGCTTTCTTTACTCACACGGTTTACAAATAAATACGCTCGCAAAGCAACGCGCTGTACAACATGCATGTGTGCTAAGTGAACGATCGACAGGAGCCGTTCCCGGCAATGCAGAACCAAACTTTTTATCAACTGCGCAATCTCCTCGCCAAATTTCCAAAATTTAATTGATAAGCCTTTATTACCAAATTTACTAGCCTTCGCTAGTAACAAAACAAAAAATTAGAATGAATATTGCTTATTTTAACGTTTTAAATAAATAATCAACCATTTAGCATTATAATTCCGAAAGACACCAAACAATATAGATGAATTGAAATTTAAAAAACTTAATATTAAATTTATAATTTAATTGAATTTGCTTAAATAAATTGATATAATTCATATAAATTTTCAGTCAAAATTATTTGGTTGTCAACTGTTTAAAACTCTATGAAGTTTCTCATTCGAACGATGGTTAAATTTATATGTGATTTTTTCGATTTGAATAAAAACATACAATCATAAATATTTAAACAAAATCCAATGAAAACCTTTCAACTAGGCATATAACATTATAAATTTATTAAGACCAAACTAAAAGCATGCTTATAAATTATGATCTCAGAAGTTTGCAGACTAACACTCATTGTTAACATACTGCTGGATGAACGTTTCGTTTGTTGAATTCGCGATGCCCAACTCCTTGTACAGTTTGATGCACTTTCTCGTGAGAAGACCGGAGTACAACTGAAGTCCAATGAGGGCAAAAATGGAGAGGACGAATAAGGAGAGGATCATGACATCTCGCAGACGTCGCACAGCTTCCATCAAGGCACCCACTATTGTTTTCAGCCCTGGACATTCCAAAAGTTTAATTAATTAATTAATTAACTCATCCATTCATTAATTAGTTAGCAGTGTATTCATTTAAATAATAGATAACCCGTATGTGATTTCATAATATTTTTTTAAATTTTAATCATATTTCAATTTTAAAAATTGATTCCAACTGAACATTAAAATATATAAGAACCTGTCAATTGAAATTTTTTTGATAACATTGAATAAATGCAAAAGGAAAATAAGTGAAGTGAAAAACAACAAGAAATATCAACGAAAAATTGGAAAAGTAATTTCAGTTCTTCTTTATGAAAAGCGTTTTTGCATTCTTATTTATCCAGCCAATGAATTGTTTCATTATATTTTATAATGGAACATTGAGCACCAGAACTGCACAACAGCCATATAAATCAACAGAGAGAAGAAGAACATTTTTAGGAGGATAGAAAATATCATTATTAAAATATATAAACAATTTGAAATTAGATTCTATATAATTAAACAGAAATCCGAACAAAAATAACTTTTTGCTTTATAACACCTCGGAAATCGGACAGCATCGTACGTTATCAAGAATACTTCAACTTAAATAGAACTTGCGTAAACTGCTGCATCAAATGTGGCTATCCTATTTCATATTTAATAATTAATTTGACAGAAAATTGTTTTCAAAATATTCAAAACTGAAAAAAATGGAAGGAAAGCCGACCTGGAACGACTGCAACTGTTTTCAACGTTCGGAGAACTCTGAAAGTTCTGAGGGCTGATGCATTGCCCAAGCTCTGGAAGGACATGGTCACATATCTGGGCAGGTGTTCAAATGACGTTTCGATGTATCGTTCATTTCATGATACAACATTGTTTGGCATGTGAAAGTATTTTTCATTAAAATTACTATTATTGAACAAACATTGACAAGCAATAATTTAAATAATTTAAATTTAATTTTAAAAAATAACATGCAAAAGTTTTAAACTAAAGAAATATAGTTTCTTTTTTAAAATTACTCATCCATATGAAATAGTGTAATTGATCAAAAGTGCACTAGCATTCACAAAACTCATCAACAACTTTACATCTGACAATAAAAAGCTACATAAAATTTCTTGTTGATGACAAAACATGGTACGACGCCTTAAACGGTTACAATTTCCACAGTCTAAATTAAACATATGGATTGATAAAATACACGTTGTTCTGTAAAGAAAAGCGTGGAAATGGAGCTAGATTATTATTAGTGCCCGTAAAGGATTCTAAAAATTTATTTCAATTCATTCTTCTTTTTGCAGTAGGTTGAGGTGAGCGCAATAACATGTGATTGGTGCATGGCGCAAGAAACTGCATCGCTATTGCAATTATCAACTCATCGTCATCTTGTCATTTTATAAGAAATATGAAAAACATAAATTAAGGCCATGGATTAAAATTTGAAACTTGAAGAAACAATGAAATTTTATTAATAATTCAGAAAACTTGAATAGAAATTTTGATTAAAAAATTTAAAAAAGAGATAACCAAATATAAAAAGATACCAAAATTCCACAAAAAGTTCAGTTAAATTTTAAAATCACTATTTGCCATTTTATAACGCATCACATCTTGTCGATTTTTTTTAAGCAAAACTGAACAAAACAAACCAGCATTGTAATACTAAAACACTAGATGCAAATAAGACGAACATAAACTGATACCATATTCTAGAAATTATTCCAACCATAACCCGTACGCCATAAATAATATTTTATTAATGCTTGCAAAAACTAATATGAAAAACTCATGAATGCTCATTTTTACGATACTAGCATGAAATAATTAGAAAAAAACCAACAATATATTGCGGGGAGTTTAAAAAGAACTACAAGAACAAGAATAATCAATAGAAGATAACAATCTTGGGTCTATGGGAAGAAATTAATTGCCAACTCATATCTGACTGACTGGATGTTCATATTGGCATCGTTACAATTACAATCATAAACATCTTGCGCTGTGGACTGTTTCCTCGTCGTCGTCGTCGTCCTCCTCATGGCCGCTCAACTTTCTCAAAACATAAATCAACGAACAAAAAATATATTAAAGAAAAATTTCGCAAGACGCCCATTTCTTGCCTCTGAGAAATCTTATAATTCATGCAATTTTATGCCAGTCGCAACCTCAAACTTTCTCTTACCTTCGAGTTGATATGTGACTTGTTATTAATAATTTGTTGTTTGCAATCAGCGCATTTAAATTACTACTAGTTTTATTCTTCTACTTTATGTTTTGAAATTTTGTGAGGAATAATAATATGAAAATATGCAGCAAACTGACCGGCGGATTTTAGAATAACGAAGAATTAAATGAAAGTTGATTTTATAATGTCATCTCTTAAAAATTGCTTCCATGTGCAATGTCTAAATAATTAATTTGAAGTTTCTATAAATCGATTGTTTTGAACTAATTGAACAAAATTTCCATGTGAAGAAACATCTGCTGGTCCAAAAGGTCTAATGAAAGAAAAATATATGAATGGGTTGGATCAAACATCTGATGCTAAATATCATCCTTTCAACAATTTTTTTAAAAACGCGCATTATAAAAAATTTCGAAACAAAATTAACAAAATTTAAATATATATCTTAATATAAGTTTTGAATAGAAACTGGCAAAAAAACTACCAAAAGAGTATACAAAACCATTGGTGTTAATTAACAATTTGTTATTTGACGGATTAGTATTGAATTGTTTATTTTTAACATTTTGAAAAAACATTTTGGAAGATTATTTTGAAAAAATATTATAAAACAATGTTCAAAAAAAAAGATGAACAAAGACTCCAACATCAATAAAACGCCCCAAAATTATTAATTCTCATAAAATTTAAAAAAAAATTTATTATTACAACCAACAATATAAATCACGTAGTTGTTGAAAATATATAAAGAATATTTTTATTCGAAAATATTCCCAAAAAATTAAACACAAACTTAAAATTGTATGAGGAAAATTATATGCAAGCACACGTTCCACGACAAACACAAACATATTAATTTTTGAATTTTTGTCTTATTGCTTTCATTTTTAACAACAGTGATCAAATAGTTGCTGCTTGAAGCAAAATATTTTGATGAATTCACCGGCACAGAACTATGTGAACAGAAATGTTATTTGGATTATTTTAGATTTATATTTATGTTGTTGATAACAAGGCATTTCTTTGTGAGGAATAAAATTGTCTGTTGTTGATATTATTTTACAGAACAATTCATGACAAACAATTTGGAATATTTTTAATTTAGCTTTAAATATATGTCATTAAACGATGCGTTCCTTTTAATAAAATAAAAATAAAAAACAATATCGTTAACGTATGAAAAAATCGTTCAAAAATCTACAACAAGTTATATAGAAATAATAACATGTTAAAAAGTGTACGAAATTAAGAAGCAAAGAAGGAAAGAAAAAACTGAAACAAACAGACTGAAGAAGCCATGCTTCAATAATTCATGGTTGCTATGGGATATCAGATAAATATTAACGTGCTTTATATAACAAATTCTTTCATACATTGCATTAAACAACTATAGATGTAAGATAGGTAGAGTTGGGCACGTGTATGTACCGTGCAATACGTTTACAGGTATGTGAGCTAGCAATAATGTTAATACAAATTTTGAAATATAAAGCAAGTGACGTACTAATGAAAAAATACGAAAAACTATGGCGTGTACGAGAACGTACGTGCGCTTATGAGGTTGCCGCGTTGATTACTCATCCTAAATGAGATTCCCATCATATGGATACCACAATTAATTCCAACAATGCTGAATTTTAAATGTTGTGCATAAGTAAATATTTACCAACTGAACAGAAGAATTACACCGTGTATGACACCATGTAATGAAATTTAGGTACCTGAATACAAACACAGTGGTTAAGAAGCTCAATGAAACAAAAATGTACTAATGAGAATAAATGCCCTGAACAAATAAGATGTAATACAAAGTTTTAATAAGACTAACGCTGAGACAACAACGAAGAAGTCCAGCCAGTTCCAGGAATCGCGAAGGTACGTGAAGTCCTCCATGATGAAACCACGAGCCAACATCTTGATGGAACCTTCAACTGTGTAGATGCCCAAAAATGTATTTCTGCAATTTTTATTTAAAACGAAATTGAAAGTTGTCGTTATAATTTGAGGTAAAGACTCTTTCTTGACAAAAACTTTTATCTTGTTTTTAAATGTTTAATGCAATGAAAGTTTGTTTGTTCTTTCTTATGCTGCGCTGCCAAATGCGGAACTGTCTACATGTCATTCCATACATATAATTGAAATTTCATGCTGCAAAAGCTGTACTATCCACACAACATGACGCATTATACGCGCATGACTTATAACTATAGTCTTTCAGCTTCGATCAGAGAATATTCGAACTCGGCTATTGCGTAATAAAAACCGACGCGAGACTTGGAACTTACCGATTGGTTTGGGCGGTAAAAAAAATTGTGCCCAAAAAGTTACTATCAGTTCAAGGATTTGAAAAATAAAATGAACATGCATACTCAACAGCTGGAAACTCGTGGTTCATCGCCATGAAGACGCAATTGACAAGTATGACAACCATGACAAACAAACTGAAAAATGTATTTTTAAGTTAAGGAATAATTTTGAATAGCGGCTCAAAACAAATGTTCTGAAAATGAAAACGAAATTTTAACAATCACTGAATAGTTTAATTAATCATCAAAATGTGTCAGGAAACGTAGATTTTAAAAAGGATATGGATGAGTGATTATTCTAAGACACAGTCGTCTTAGCGGATGGAATGGACTCAACAGAAAAAAAGCTTTCGATGCACTGAATCGGAATATTGTTCGATCTTTTCCCAACACCACAAAAGTCTGAAAAATTGTTTTTAAAGAGTTAAAACTTTTTTTTATTCTTTTGGATCCTTTGAATTAATAACACAAACTATTGTAATGTTAGTAACATATTTTCATTATCATTCATTAATACTAACATATCTGTTGTGATAGAATTCATCAAAGTCTTCAAGAGGTACGCCGAATAGCTCAGGCTGGAAGTTTCGGTACCTGTTGGGAAGTGGTTTGCCGGCCTCTAGATCAGGGTCGGGCTTTGGTTTATCATCTTCTTCCTCCTCTTTTTCGGCTGCTTTTTTTGTTTTTTGTGCATCTTGATCAGCTTTTTCCAATAATTTTTGGCTCTTCTCTTCTTCAATAATTTGCCCTATTCGAATCAAACTTTCTTCTGTAAGCCTGTGGAAATGCGAAGTCGATGTTTTGAGCGTTTTCTTTTTTTCTTGAACGTCGCTGCACTCGATGTTGAGTTCTTTGGTTGTTTCGTTGTCATTGTTGTGGTCTCGAGATTGATTTATGTTATCCTTTATTTCCGCTTTGTCTTCGTCAACTTTTTCAGTTTCCATATAGTTTCATCGGCCGCTCAATTATTTGACCATACGTCCAATGCTCTGGCAACAAGTTTCGCGGCAATATCTATCCTGAAATAAAAAATAAGATCAATTCAAGAATGTAAACAGTGAAGAATGCCAAGCTTTTTATAATCAATTAACATGAAAAATTTAAAAAAATGTATGAGGAATTATAGGCAGTTGTGGTTTTAAAATAAATTTCCGTGGGTTTGCTTGCAAACTTTCCTCATGAAAATCTTGTTTAAATCAAAATAACTAATTATATATAGGAACACGAATGTATGGATCCCATTGTGACATCAGAACAAACATTTCTGATTTTAGGCATTTGCAATAAACCTTGAATTAAATATTAGATCCATAAATAGTTTTATTTCAAGTACTTAATGTGAAATTTTCAGTATTCCAGTTAGCAATGCTTTCTGAGAGTCACAGGAGCTCACCGCCCAAATAAAGTTAATCTACAATTTTTTAGACGGAACTTTTGAAAATGTACTTTAGAAGAAATAAAAGAATGTAAAATTGTGAAATTGTTGGCAACCTAAATGTGGCCAACTTTTTTAAAACTGTCGAAAAACTTTGTTGAAAATATTTTGAAAGAAAATAAATTTGACCTCTTTCAACAAAACTTCTAATGCTTGCTTTCACGGACCTGTGCATGGAATCGTACTTTTTAATTGATGATACGAACAAACACAGGCTCTCACGTATAATTTAAATTTATCTGCATTCATTTGTTTTTGCTCGCGAACCTTCTCAAGAAACTGCTATTATACGTTCATATGTGTGTGTGTGTGTGATTGCGTGTGTGAATTGGTGTGCTTGTGTCTGTGAGTGTTTGTATATATAATATATATATAAATATATATATACATATACATATGTGTACATAAACATTTTACACATATACAGTTACACTTCCCTTACGGATAGTTGTATTTTAACGTCCCAAATTACTATGCATGCCTCGACTTTATATTTCATATTTCATGCAGACGTAACGCTGAAATATTGAGAGTTCCTTCGTGTCAGGAGGTCTCAACATACATACCTACATGCATACACAATAATATATACATGTATGTATAAATATATCGAGAGGAAAAACTCCAGCCAAGTTTTATCTTAGTTTAGCAAGGGGAAGAAATATTTCTCTGCTGGGATTAAAGTTAAATTTGAACTCACGACTTGAGAAAAACTTTTAATGCGTATCATTCAATTTAACGAGAGTATGTTTTTGCGTTTCTATATTTTTTTTGCAAGTTAGTTAGTTTGTTTGTTTGTTTTCCATATATATCATTTGCATGCTTCTAAATGCGTTTCTGTGCAATGTTTGTTGGGTTTCATACAAATTATAAATCATCTATTCAATGCATTTTTAAAGTTTTTTTGAATGTAACACATTGTTGCTTTCTATGTCAATGAATGCATGTGAATGCTTGCGTGTCTGTTTTAAAAATTTCTTACGAGTTTAATTAACATAATGACGAAATGATAATGTAGTAATGAAACATCAAATCACAGAACTCACAAAATGTTATCCTCATCTGCTATGACATGCGTGCAACAATATCAAACTTCATTATATTATAATATAGCGCGAACTTTTTATATTTGCTTCACATTAATAAATATATAAAACACTGTAAATAAAAATTAACAAATGTACATCCTTTCGTTTATAAAAAAAATTCAGTAAGAAACACCAAATTTCGTTATATTCTGAACATTTTAAAATTTCAACCAGCTTCCATTTGTAAACTCTTCCATCTGGTTGGCAATATTGCCAACTGCTAGTGCCTACCCGACAATACTGCTTATTTACATAATCCGATAAACCAACTTGTCTCAGCTTTCCACGAAGACTTCTGCATACGCTGGTTGTGAGTGTTTGCACGTCGTGTGGATGAGATATGCTTGCATGCATGGGAGTGTGTATGTGTGACGTGTGTGCTGTAGATACCTGTAAATGTGTAAATGAAGTGTGTGTTATGCTTGTATGGGTGTGCGTGTGTAAGTGTATGTTTAAGTGTGCATGTGTAAGTGTTTGTTTGAGTGTACGTGTGTGAGTGTATGTGGTCGTATGTACGTGTGTGTATCCGTTTGGAGTCAAAAATTGTTTTAATTTTAGTTTAGGAATAAAAAATAGGAAAACAAATGCCTGACAGTTTCCCACGGCACTACCTTCCGTGCACATTTCGTGCTTCGCGTCATTTTTCAGACGGTATTTGTAATGAAGCAAGACAGACAATGCTTAATATCTCTGGTGCAGATGTTTTCTCCGATTGGACAAGATTTTATTTTTATTTTTTCTAATTAAACGCAATAATTTATGCGGATGAATTTTATCGTGTTTGAAATGTGGGTGCTGTAAGTATTTAGACTAGACTTGGCTTGAAAACGAAGTATTCCGCAAAATCTTAAATAATTGTTAAAGTTATTCAATCGTGAATAAAAAAAACAGCATAAGCCATTGTTAATGCATTAAACCGTAGAAGCCAGTTAATCTTGCAGTGTAGCAGATCATGCATCAGTGTCTGCCTACAAGTTCGGCCGCGTCCTCGCGAAGACATCTCAATTTATTTGGCGATACGTGCTGCGTGCAATTAGTAATGAAATTCCAAATATTGTTAAAACTTTTAATAATATTCCTAATTTTTTTGCCTCGAGGTTTGTTATATTATATTATGACTTTTTAATTCACAATATTTTAATTAAAATCACTTGATAAAAGAAATGGCAGTTTTATTGCTCTACGTGGAGTTTACGAACTGAATTCATATTTACTGCTTTCATTCACAGATGTACCATACACATACAGGACTAGCAGGAAGACAAGCAGGAAACATTTTAAAATGTGTTACTATATTTAAAACGGCAATGCGTGAATGCAGTGTTTAAATCAAAAATTAATGAGTAAATGTTTTTTTTTAATAGAACAAAAATCCAAACATTAATAATGTTGTATTGTGCTGCTGGGTACAAAAACGTTGGACGGGCGATCGTCCGCTCACATGCATTCAAGATCGCCGACGTTTTTCACCGCTAATGAAAGAATATCGTACAGAAATATTTCCATGTTTAAGCAATTTTGGCATGCGCATGTCTGCGGCTTGTTTGTCCCTTACGTGTGATTCCACGTGCAAGTATGCACGCGCATGGAGTTTGTGCACGCTGTTGGAATACGTAAGCTACATACGTATGTCCGTTCGCCACGTTTGCACGGACGCTGGCGCTGAGAAAAGTTTACGGTCGGATTATGCGAAAGATTAATTGAAGACCATATTTAGAAAACACCTGAAAAAATATTTTTCTCATCATAATTTTCATTTATATTTTTGTTCAAGTTGTATATCATCTTCCCATTCATTTTGGCAGTATAGATATAAATAGTTATACAATCTATCATTACAAATTAATTATTCGACCCAGTCATATGCTGATAGTGCACTAAATAGAAAACATCAAATCATCATATTCAAAATGATGTGGATATCTAAACATTGAAAAACAGAAAATGTTTAACAGAGACCGCAGATCAGACGGCAGACTCAACGTGCTGCTGCGATTCACTACGACAACCAAGTGACGCCAGCAGGTCAATTTTCAACGTTTCAACGTTTCAACTACACCAAACGCTGCCGATGAGGAATTACCTCCCTCCATAGCGTACCTAATTAATATTCGTGAATCACATGATTGCCTATACGGAGGAAGGTAATTCACTTCAAATAATAATATGTTGCATAATAATTGAAATTTTAATGTAAAGAATGGTTTTTTATATGATGATCCCACAGCCTATAAAAAAATATTTCAAACGATTCATCTAAAAACTAAACGGCTATTCAATCTGACCCAGAAAATGACAGGGCCAGAGTAAGAGTCAGGGTTAAGAAACATTAAACTCAATTTCAAACGGTAGATATATATTGACGGTCGGTAATTGCTGGCTATTAATACGTTTAAAAAAAATTTTGTGGCTTGGTACATTTTAAGATACGCACGTGCCTCATTTTCATTGATTACATTGCTTTACAAAAAAAGCACGTGACTCTGAAATACTAAGGTGGAACACTGATGTTGTAGTACCAACAGGCTGTATCAGTGAAGACGTTACATAAGAACACAGTCTATTTTATGTAATATTTTTTTTTATAAAATTAATCAATTTATTTAAATGGTGCCAAATACACTGAAAAAAAATTTATTTCTATGATGTTGTTTGGCAATGGAATTTTGAAAATAAAAAATCAAAAACATTGCCTATTTGTTAAAAACATCCAAACCGTGTCATCTGTTGGATCTTTGATTTAAGTTTAATAACTTACTTTGTGCATACAGCTTTGTGTACGATACAATGACAAAATTGATCAGTCAACACTTGTCCTCAAATCTCTGAATGTTAAAGTTTCCCAAGTTTCCAAAACATAGAAACATAATATTATAGTTATTTATAACATTTATCAACAAATAGTATGAAAGTATCATCATTTATTTTGACAACATAAATATCTTTCCATATATGAGGTATATTTTGTTACGTGATAAAAATTGTTCGTAGTAATACATGAAATGAAACATGGATGGAAGTAAATACCTTTGCTGTCGTCAACACATACGTTTGTATTTTTAAAGATTCCAGTGAATAAAATGAAAAGCAAGAAAGAATGTGTGGCCATTCATAAAGAAAATCTTTGCCGATGATGCTGAGTGTCATATTTATGCGAGACTTACGCTGTTGCATTGTCTACGTGTTCCTCAAAGTGCACCTCTCTTCTTATTTGTGGCACCACAATTCCATGCTCGATGCATGTTTGAATGTGTGTGTGTGTCTTCGTTTGTGTGTGTGTGTGGCGTGTGTGTGTGTGGCAGTATGTTTCAATGTGTAGGGTTAGTAATATTGCACATATAGTAATAATAATATAGTGATAATCTACTAAAATATAACCGACTGTTTTGAGATTTTGATTACAATAGCTTGCTGTAATAATTTGCAATTAAAAGTTTTTATCAAATTTGATCGGTATAAATATCAAGAGTTTTTGATTGATTGGACAGAGGACGAAGAAAAAGCTAAAACACGAGAATCATAAACACGACATTTTATATTTTCTAGTTAATTATTTTTCAAAAAGTTTTTTTTTCAGAAAATTTTACAAAATGTAATGGATTTAAATTATTCAACTTTCTGTGATATAAAAACAATTTAACAACGATGCATGTGTGAGCAAAACAACAAACAGTATATGAACAACTCACTACAAATACTCATTAAACGAAATAACAAACAAAATAACTTATTTGTAACCAATTTAAATGTATTTTTCATGAAACTTATTTTAAATATTGTCATTATTCAAAACACAAACAATTTCATAGTAAAAACAACATCGTTATTGTATGAAATTTACCATGTATAGACGCAAACAGCAGGTACAATGTATTTTATTGCAGTGGGTTCTTCTAATCAAAACAATGTAGATCACTTAATAAAAATCCAATATTCATTAGTTCCAGAGCTTTTTATGTCTCAAATAATATAATAAAAATACATATGTTGCCATGTATGTGTGTTTTCAATCCAATTATTGTTGTTTGAAATATGGAACAAACGTAATGCGTTGAAGTACATCCGATATGCAAGTTTTAAATAAGCAGATTTTAATGAAGAAGAATAATCTTACTCAGTACAGCAAATTTGAGCATTGCAGTGAAAACTGTTAAACTGTAAAACATGAAAAAGTCTGATGACAGATGTTGCAGAGAATTTTTTAAAGTGGAAAGAAGTGAAAGAAATTGTCAACAAGTAGGAAGGCTGATTTGGAATGACAGGTGATACGAAAGATGTGTACAGGTTGACAGCATGTTACTATACATAAAAATTAAAAGTCATTATTTCTAACACGTGAGTAAATATTGAAAACAATCCAACAATAAGAAAATAATTTTTCTGAAGCTTTAAAACAATCAGACAAAACAAATTAAAGCTAAGCGGAACGATTACTGCTGTGAGTCCAAAGGACGTGCTACAGTCTGTCGATGTGTTATATGTGAGACTAAGTGAGCTTATGCGTTTGTATGTATGCATGTGTGTGTGTGTGCACGCATAAAAATGTAATGATAATTTAATAGGATAATTACGACATTGTTATTATACACATTTTAACGTCAAAAACAAAAGAAATATCATGCTAAAAATCACATTACTTGTATCAACCGACCTATGTTGTACTAGATATTTTATAAGGTAATATTCCTTCAACACGTCATCATCACGCATATGCGCCTAAGTACAGGTTCAATATTGCTCGTGTTCACATTCTAACGCAGTGGTTGTACGTGTGCTGATACGCTAACGAGCATGTGTGGGACTGCTTTATTGCGTAACGCCGTTTTACGAGCTAGCAGCAACCAACCAGCAATTTATACGGGCTGCCAAGACATTCTGGAAAGTTCCTTCGTCTGGGTTGCTGTTTGCTCACGTCTGTTTCATGCCGATTTTATATGGGCGTTTGTGGGGTGCTGTTTGGCTGTCGTATGTGTCTTATTGTTGTTTGTACCTTGTTGGTTATATTGTTTTCACTTTTGAACACACATAACACTACTTTACTACATTATGCAAACCTTTTTTCTTAATTTTTCTCTAATTGTTTTTTGATGTTACACATTACAAGTATTGCAATTTTATGAAACATCTTTAAATTATTTCATTCATTACAATTTTTCTCCAAAATCCTGCGGTAAAAATCTAAATGTTGCAAGTTTACTTTTTATTTGATCAACATTTTTTTATTCAATGTCCATTAATCTCGCCATCCGGTCATTTTCGTTTCTTTTCCAAATTGATAATTTAAAAAAAAATAAGTTTTGCTTTTTTTCTGATAATCCTGAAATTATTTTTTATACGCATTAATTGTTAACTGAGTCCTGTCCATAGAAGGTTGTCGATTATCCACACAATCACGTGAGACATTTTATCCATCAGCCGTTTATTCATTCATTCATTCATTCATTCATTCATTCATTCATTCATTCATTCATTTTTGTAATTCATTATCCAAACCTTTGATAAAAATTTATGTTGATTGATTAATTGATTTATTTATTGTCACGCAATAAATTAGAAAAAAGGCAAAACACTTTCGGAGAATGTATGAGGTGATTGATGATGGCGAATGCTGCCTGCCTGCGTTCTCTAACTTGGCGTGGAGTGTCGCGTGGGCGTCTGAAATGTTAATGACGTTACCTCTCACTTACTTGCACAAGGAATCAATCCATCCTGTCCAAAGTCTATTTTCATTTTTGCAGATGAATTTTTTGTAGATTAAAAAAAATTCATCTTCAAATCGTCAGCAAAATTCAAAATAGTATTACTATTTTGAATTATTTTCATTCGAAGTTGGATGACATTTAGAAAGCGAATCACTGTTGAATGTGATACGAATTGATGTGAATGTTGGGTAGGTGTGAAAATTTGATATAGACTACTGTACAGCATCTATTTTTTATTTTGAAGTAATTGAAAAAATTAATTCGATTATATGTTGTTGATACGGAGAATGAAACTTGATCAGTAAATATTTCGTTTCGAAAGTATAAATTTAAAAATTCAACAAGAAGCAGGTAACAAATTGAAATTGAGCAGTTGCATAAGCAGTAGTTGATCATTAACGAAATTATTCTCCGTGACTAATGTCTTTAGACTCGTCTTTGTCGTTATAATAAATAAAAGCGTTGTGTTAGCTTGAAGAGAATAAAGCAAATATTGAACATAAGAATGAAAAACTTGAAATAAGTTATTTAGTTTTTGTTTTTATGTTTATTTAAAAACTTGAAACGAAGTGAATAAAATTGATAGGAAATAACTACCAATAGAATACAACATTATTTCGAGAGAGACATCAACAGCGGCATACAACGATTCACAATAAGACAGGAGGAAGTGATGGTCCTTCATAAATAATGCATTGCAAAGTAATCTGACGTCCATGCTCCGTTGGATCTTTGTCAAAACAAAAGAGAGCACAGCAAACATTTTTCATAACGTAGAAGTAATTAAGTAATTGGAAATACACTTTTCCATGTGTACGCAAAACCTGTCCTCACATTGAATCAAAACTATTATTTCTCTACCTTTGTTCGATGTATATGGTGTATATTATGTATATGTATAATTGTATATGTATATGTATATTACTATTGCAATACAAATATGTGGAAGTATGTTTAGTTGAAAAAACATTGCAACTCAGGCTAACCTTAAAACTAAAATTAACAAAAAGTTTTAACTGAATTTTTAACTAATTATTTTAATTGTAGATCTTCAAATTAGAAGTTTTTTTTAGTAAAAAAAAATTGAAGTTTACTTAAAATTGAGGCTTACTTCATTTTGTCATTCTCAATTTTATTTTCGCGAAAATTACTCTACTTAGAAATTGGTAGGAGATATATATAACCTCCAATTACTACAATAAAACGTGAAATATTTTTGTAATACATAGTTAATTTTGTTCCAACCGCTCAGAAAGGTCGCAGTCTAAGAAAATATGATATTGATGCGTAGGAATGTTTTTGGGTTTGTCGTTTGTCAGGTTCTGCAACGTGTGACTTTTATGGTTTGTTTTTGCAGTTTATTTTATTAAATATTTCAAAAGTCTGCATGTTCCTTAAATTTATTTTGTTTTTATGACTCTTTGGCTTTTCATCAACTGGTTTGTTTATTAGACTTTCCATTTAAACCCACAATTTTTTATGATGAACATTTTCAGAAACACTATAAATAGTATTTCGTTGCGTCGTGAAACACTTTTTTCAAAAAAATACATTTATTATAAAAGTTTCAATAAAATAATTAAATTTATATCGTACGGTTGGTTTTGTCTCAGTTATATTAACACTTCTCTGTGATTGGATAATACGCATACGTACTTCAAGTTTGTTATATTCTGAAATAATTAAACAATGAGTGATGAGATTGTGATTGAAATCAGTTCATATGAATCGGCGGCATGACTCAGCTCGAGTATTAAAACTTAATAGCAGCGAAATCCTCGTTACAAAATCATCTCAGACCACGTTCTCACATGACAAACGTGTTCACTTCACATGCATGTAAATACTTGAAAATATTCTGGTAAATGTTACGTATGGCTTGCATACAAATTTTCCACTGTCATTCAATAGTTTAGAGACTCATCGCAATTTTATGTTGTTTTTCGTCGTTGTTGTTGTTTGTTGACGTTGTTGCTATGTGATGGTACAAAAATTGCATGCACCGACCAGATATCGAGGTGCTGCATGTCTGTGCAGTGGCGCAAATATAGCACAAACATTCCATTCCATTATATATCATTTCATTTTTCTGTCTCCTTCATATGACAGGTAAGCAAAAAATAAAAAAATTCAAAAAAAAATTAAATAATTATTAAAATAATTAAAAAATGAACAAATAAATGAGTAATAATTATATATGTGAGTGTTTCTGTGTACGAGTAAATGTGTGTGCTTGTGTGCATGCGTATGAATGTGTGTATACAACATTGAAATCTATTTGTACGAGTGGGTGCGCGATTTTTGTTTTATAAAAAAAACATCAATATTAATTAAAGGTTTTGAGCGTTTTGTATATAAAACTTCATTTTATAACTTTACAACGCTACATATAAAGTAAACAACGGTCCTCTCTGACACGGCACACGCACAAGCGCACGCACACGCACGCACGTGCAGAAGCAATTTGAAATTGAAGCAAATAATTACATTGATGGCGTTTCTATACGTGCATTATGGCGTAAATTGGTTAAATAAATAATGAACTGGTGAATGTTGTGCGCTTCAAATCACTGACGACTGGATGCGTACTTGAAATGGAAAACGTTGTTCAACAAAACAAACAACAGAAAACAGTTGTACAAATATGCTGAATTTAATGCAGTAACAGTAATGCAAAAATTGTGCGGGAATATTTTCGAAGGCAAAAAGCAATAAAAATATATGGAAGCAAGCGAAAGAGAAGCAGGCGCACATACAGGCGGCAAACAGATCGATGGCAACATTCGTTATGCTGTTACGTGTTGACTGCGCTTTTTTGTTTCCACAATTATTTCCCTATTTTTTTATAGATATTTTTTTATCTGTTTTTACAAATATTTTCATAATTTTGTCATTCAATCAACATTGTATTAATTAACTTGAATCTGCTTCATTAATATAGGCAAATTAAAATTTAAACAGCATATGAGGAACATTTTAGTTTAAAATATATTAAAATGAAAATTAAATAACTGAATTTAACTGGTACTGCAAATATGGGTGGGTGCCAATCAGCATATGATTGTTAGTAAACTTCAAAAAATATTTTCATCAATTACAAAATCCAGGAAATAAACCAAACCAACCAACCCCATCAAACGTGACAACTGAACTTATTCCAACCAATGAAACCTAGTCGGTGAACCTCCAAAAATGAAGCATGAATCATCCAACAATTCAAATGAAAAAACTTTTAAATAAACGAGATTATTAATATGCAAGTAATGCAAATGAAACAACTAAAGAAAGCATGCATAACGATGTAGACGCAGAAAGAAATGATTCACATTCAGGAGAGAGAGAGAGAGAGAGAGAGAGAGGGAGGAAGGGAGAGAGAGAGAGATAGAGACATGCACGAACAAAAGAAGAGCTGACATAGGCCTAACATTCAAACCATAACGTGACGACCGCATTGATATGCAATTAACTTTTCAGTCTCAGTCTGCACGGCTTTTAATTCCAAACTATTATGGATGCTTATAAATAATTTTTCCAGTTCCATTTTAATTCAGCAGTCTGCCGTTTGTTCCATCAGAGCTGACAATTTCAAAAAGCTATGCAAATGTAGACTAGCATTGTCAACGTTTTTAAATAGAGAAAGAGAAAATGAATAAATTTTAATAAATAATTAATGATTTTCTTAAAAATCTTTCCTTTATTAATTTTTAATTAATTTATTTATATGTTTATGATGTTCTTTTTTACACACAGCAGTTTGGGATAAATTATCAACCTCATTGAAAATTTCAGTCAAAATGAGAACAATGACACGTGCCTGCAAACATGAACAAAATTGTGAACATGCATAATTTTTGGATCTGTGTACCGAGCCAAATCCGTTAAAAGGAAACTTAAAATATTGATAAAATTTGTTCCACCAATCAACCAACGAGAAAAATATTTGCAAAACTGTTGAAAACCGAAGAATGGAATAAATTGCAGCGTCACGACCGCTCACTAATCCATAACATGAGATTCCAGCGACAACGAGTTTAAAAATAAAACTTCAGGCTACAATGTTTCTTTGTGTCATTGAATTGAATAGCAAGTGTACGTTTTAAACGATGACCAGGCGCCTCATCATACGAGGCATTTCATCATCGCAACATTTCAACATTATAGCAATTCCTCATTATAGTATTTTATCACAAGATCTTATGTGACCATAAGATCACAGAAAAATTGGTCTTGCAAAGAAATTTCTTATCAGGTTATGATTTGATAAACCCCCGTACACAGCAGCATGGCCCTCATTTTTAGCTATAGTAATTAATCTAGGCAATTATTTTTTAATTTAAAAGTAAAAGTTAAGTTAAATGCTTTGGCTATTGTGGCACATTTTCTCACTGGGCAAATTGGTGAGCAGTTGCCCATGTAAATTGTGAACCGCTCGGCGATCTCCAAAATAAATTAAAGGGACAAATTGCTAAGCACAAGGTCCATTGAAATTGTATTAGCAACTGCCAGCAGCAGAATATCAATTTTTATTATTTTAAATATATTTAATACTTACTTGTTGCTTTGAATACTGCTCTCTAAAATGCATGTGCTTCGTAATTCTGGAAAAGTATCTCCTATGATGAGATGTCAGGGAACCGCCCTGCTGACCAGGCTTAAATGCAGGTTTGAATGCACTTTAAGCAATGATGAAATGTTATGGTGATGATATACTATTATGATGAATTGTTATAATGTTGAAATGTTGCAATGATGAAATGTCTCGTATGATGAGATGTCAGGAAGCCGTCTTAAACATGTTGTATGGGCAATGCGCACATTTCATGATTTATATAGCCGTGAATGGATGGTATGAAACCAAATGATTAATTAAATTAAAAAAATTTTTCCCTAATTATCGAATTAACACCCCAACCTCAGCTGATTGCCAGCAAGTTGGTAACATCGGTACGTCCAGTGTCATGAAGAATATGTGATGAAGAAAGACAGTGATGTTGATTGATGACAGGTTTATATTATATATCGTACGAAAGTTATCTTCAGTGATTAATCTTTTGGATAGTGAAGTGTATATATCAGATTTAGACAGCAAATTCTTCAACATAATTGATACCACATAATCAATATATCACTTGTGAGTTTTTATTAAGAATTTTTTTATTCTTTATAATGTATCTCTTTCGAAGGAAGAGCTGCTTGCATGTTATTATATACTTAAAATTAAACCTCCTTCGTGCCATGAAAACTCCACCATCCACACTACACACACGTGCAAGCACCGCATTATACGCGTATGATGGTCTTTGAGTTTCGGACAGGCAGTATTCGAACCATGCCATCGCGTGGTAGCAGCGCGAGATATGGCACTTCTATCGACTGAGCCAACTTGGTGACCAGGACTAGATTATTAAGGCTTAGTTTGTGTTTCATAACATACTATATAACATATAATAAAAGATAGGGTTTAACATTTTTCTTGTAAATCATGTCCAGTGGGCACTGTATGTAATTACGTGGTGAAACAAAAACCTTCATTACTTCTAGCAATAATAGTCAGATAGGAATTATTTATTTTGTTTACCTTACCAATCAGTCACGACAAACCTGACGTACTAGCTCTTACTGATGCATTTTTAATTTCTGTTAATTATTTTTCTTATTTTTTTTTTGTTAGGTTTAATTTATCAAATCATTTATTGTCAACAAATTATTCTGATTTATTTAGGGTCGTATTATTATATGGACCTGTAGGGCATAATCCAGGGTCATCTTACTTGGAGAGCACCTGAAACTGCCCATCATTAATATGGTACAGATCTTCCATGATTCACCTTTAGTTGTTAATAAACCTGAGTTTTTTATATAAAATTATTATTATTATTAAAATTATTACATTGTTATATTATTATTGCTACATTTTTTGCAAATATTATTGTGGTAGCAACATATAAATAAATACGTAGAATTGGGCAAAGATGAAATACAAAGGCTCACAAAGGCAGAACTACGGTCCAATAAATGAGGCAGGCTTTGTGCAGTAAAGAGTTCCGTGATGTCCTCTGTGCTTTCCTCAATACTGCCTGGCTTTTGTATGTCTTAATTTAGTATGTTATATTAATGTTTTTCAATATTTTAGTTGCTAACTCCTAATTAAACTCATCAAAAAAGCACATACAAACAAAAAATGAACAAATTTTCATTTTGAAATATATTAAGGAAAGTGATATCAATTACTTTAACAGAAATAATAAATATCAAACTGTTACTAAAATAACAAAAAGTATTCAAGTGAGCAGTTGCAATACATATAGTTGAAGCTTAATATAGCACTTTTTAAATCTAAATTCTGATTTTCTGGATGTTTTGAGCGACTTGTTGTTTCCAGTCTCAAAACAGCAAAGCTACGTCAAAGAATTTAAAACCTTTGAACAGTGTTACATGAACTAAAAAAAAGTATTTTAATTCAAGCTTAATTTGATGCATAGAATTATTTTGAAATGTTTTTCAAAATAAATTTTTTGTGAAAAATTATAAAAAATTTTAAAATTATTAATTGATGTGATACAACTTGCACAGTCGCTCAACAAATAATAAAGCTCAAACATATCAATTACTTTACCGAAACAAACACATGCAAAAAGAAAACTCATGGGCAAACAACTCTGTTGATTGTGTATGTTCTGCTGGGAAGTGCACGGATGAACATAAGCAGAAACATTTTTTAAACTGTATATCCATCCGTATAAAACAATTTGAATGCAAATGAGACGCAGGCAGGCCACACACGTATGCACGCACATCTCCGCAAACAGACCTTCACACGCACATCTCCGCAAACAGACCTTCACACGCACATCTCCGCAAACGGTCTTCACACACACATCTACGCAAACAGATCTTCACACACACATTTCCGCAAACAGATCTTCACACGCACATCTTCGCAAACAGATCTTCACACGCACATCTACGCAAACAGATCTTCACACACACATCTCCGCAAACAGATCTTCACACACACATCTACGCAAACAGATCTTCACACGCACATCTTCGCAAACAGATCTTCACACGCACATCTACGCAAACAGATCTTCACACACACATCTACGCAAACAGATCTTCACACGCACATCTCCGTAAACAGATCTTCACACGCACATCTCCGCAAACAGATCTTCACACACACATCTCAGCAAACAGATCTTCACACGCACATCTTCGCAAACAGATCTTCACACGCACATCTTCGCAAACAGATCTTCACACGCACATCTCCGCAAACATTATATACGCACGCATATCCATACTAATACCACACTAATATCCACTTGAGCTGCTAGCTGAATACTTATACTTACGAAGCTACCACATATCATTCACTACCAGTTTGTTGAAAACAACACTCATTCGTTTTTAGTTAGCAAGCTTTGGAAAAATTTAAAAAATCAAATCGTTACAAAATGTTTTGTGGCTTTTTTGATCAAAGTTTTTATAAATTTACATTTTTATGTTTAACCATTCTTAAATTGAATGTAAAAAATAATTGTAAAAATATCAACTGTAAAATATTTCATTTGTTTATTTGGAACGCAAAATTGACTGATCAAGCACATATCTCTAGTATTACAAACAGACCTAAGCTAGCTCTACTTTATAACTTGTCATAAATAATTTCAATACGAGAACTTTATCTTTTTTTACTTGTATTTTCAAACTAGCTTCATTCGTTATAGTTATGTTCGTTTTAATTAATATTTTCACGTCAATTTTGAAGTGTGTTTGTATATTTTTATACAAAGATTGGTTGGTAATGTTATGAGATATATAAATTTAGCAAAAAGTTATAAAAAATGTAAATTTGTTAATAATAACAAAAATTTAAAAAAATTTGTAGAAAGCTTGATGTAGAAAACAACAAAACAAACGCGCACTGCCAGCAGCCGGTAACTTAAAATGCATGCAAAAAACCAAAAGACGATCTGCAAACAAGAGACTGCAAATAGAGCATTTAAACTGAGCAAATACATCAGAAATACGGCAGACGTTCATTATAAAATAAACAAATTACAATAAATATAACCTACATATACTCTCTATATACAAGAAACACATAAACATTCACTAAACAACATACAACTAAATTGCGATAAACAGGATAAAACACACGGAATCATACAAAACGAACGTGATGAAAGATCTCAAATACGTACAACAACAACAACAACAACAACAATACAGGTTTAGTAATGCTTGATCAATACGGCCCCCTCTTTCATTTTTTCCTCCATTGTTAGCATGCAATAATGCTCTTTCATGGTTTAGTGTTTTGTGATTATATCGAGTTTTTTTTCCAGATCAGTCGTGCCCCCGCCATCCAGGTTGTTTTTATGCTGCTTGTGTTTTGTTGAGTTTTGTTGACCTTTTGCTTACCGGCATGTGTTTTATAAAATGTACAAAGTATCATATCATATTTCAACAATTACAGAAACGTTCTTGATAAAAACATAATGTGCATGAGCAATTATTGCATATGTATCTAGAGAGAAAGTGTTAAAGATCGGGTTTTGTGGAGGTCGATGGTCGCCAATGTCCTGAAAGGATAAGGCACGAGAAGAAGAAGAGTCTAGAGATCTTTTGTAATAACAAGCTTGAATCAACAACCTTAACTTCGTTACAAATATAGAATGAAATGCAAGCAGCTCTGCGTTTTACGGCCGCATTATAAAGAAGAATATAAAAAAAACTTTGTGCAAGTGTGATGCGAAAAAATGTTAATGATCATTCAAATGGAAGTGAAATGAAAGTCTAAAATATTTTTTGTTTCAGATGTTACAATTTCACTTTTTGAGTCAAACAACATTGAAGCATGTTTTCAATTGTTTCATCAATGATTTATCGTTGTAGAAATTTGCACGTGCGTTTTTCGCATGCTCACAAATTGGAATTAATGCAATTGCAATACGTGTCAAGAAAAATATTCTCATGCATCATCATGTACAGGCACTGCTTCCTCTCCTCTGAATTATGCTTTGATTGGATAATGGAAATAAAATGCTTAAAATTTTAATAAATTTGATCAAAGTGAATTGAAAATTTTGTTCAACCTAAAATGATTTTTCAAATTTCAACATTAAGTAGACCAGCGACGGTAAGAAAGTATAAAGCATTTTTAAAATGCAAATGAACAACAGGCATGGCATCAACATCAAAACGTATTTTGAACATTACAATGCGTTGCTGAATGTTCGCTGAAATGATAACAATATAGCAGCAGCAACCAAAGTTATTTCCAATCTGCTCTTTCAGAAAATTGTACATATTCAATGCACCGACACTCAGACGATCGCGTTTAATAAAATTTTATGAATCATTCATGTTTGAGTTTAATAATTTTGAAACTACTTTCACATTTTTGAGATTTTAAAACATATAAACTGCCAACAAGTTCAAGTTTCACAAGTTGAAAGTTGAACAAGTTGTTCCTTATTTAATAACCATACAAAATACTCCAAATTGTAATATTAAACTTTCATTTTCAATATTTTTTAATGCTCACCACTACCACACGTTCATTTTAAATAATATGTTTGAAATAATGGACAAATGACCAGCGAAGTAGGGGACGAGAGAGAAATTGAAATGAAACACCGGTCAGGTAATGTGTTTCTTCGTTGTATGTTCAGATCGTGAGAAAAATATTGCAAGTAAACATCAAAATACTTATTCCTCGCTGCTAAATTTTACTTTAACAGTTCCTACTTTAGCTGTTTCAAAAAATTACTAATAAACTTCAATAATGCATCATTATTGTTTGTAGACTATTACATTGGCGTTGAATATAATGAACAATTATTCAAACAAATAATTGATCCAATGTTATATATTAATAATAATATATTGGTGCACTAACAGGATTACGTGGCAAATGGCGCACCAATGGAACAATGCATCTTCTTTAATAATGGAATTGATACTGCGGGGAGAAGAGTGGCCGTTGGATGGTCTGGGCACCGAAACAAACAAAAAGCAACATGCAACTCATGCAGGAACTTATCCATGTCATGCCATGCATAGAATTATTGCAACTATAGATTCTCACGTCAGTTTGTTTGTATTTATTGTTAGTTATTACGAATGCTTTGCTATTTTATTTTGCACTGAGTCTTTTTAAATTTAAACAAAATTAATTTTGTAAATGTTGCGTAAAATCAATTGAGCCTATTAACACACAAACCTTGCTATATCAGCTGTCAAAACATATAATGACAAAGCGACTTAAGTGTGAAGTTAGCTGTGAAAAAATAAAATAAAATTTTCTGTCAGGAAAAAACGAAATTACTTTCCGAACAATATAATATTTTTTTAATTTTTCATAAACAACGAGAGCAAATCAAACTGCAAGCAACCGAAATTAGAAATTTATTCCAGAACTGTCGTGACACAACGGAATAAAGAAAAATCAAAAATCAACGTTTACAGATGCTACGATTTTGTTACTGACCACATAAATTCACTTCAAATTTTACATTACACCCAACCACCGTATCATAGTACGCACGCACTTAACTGGACATACCCCTTATAAATCAATTAAGTCTCCAGACATGATTTAATTAACCAAGACTGCGCTGTGTTTGTTGAAAGTTTGCGGTGAAACGATGCGTGGTTTGGTTGATAGTGAGGAAATTTAGCTAGCTATTTTATGGTAGTTTGTTGAATGACGTCTGTTTTTGAGCGTGAAATAAATGTTGTTATATTAGTGAAGCTGCAAGAAATGTTGAATTACAATTGTTTCATTCTGTCTTGTAAATTTTTCAGTGCTCTAATATGCGTGTAAGGTTTGTGTTATAATGTATGTATTTGTGAAATTTTGAACAAAAATATTTAAATACAAATATTTTTCACTTCACCTGTTTATTCTCAATCGTTAATTCTTCCCTTTCCTTTTGCACGACACGTTAATGTTGCAGCATGTGTACAGTTGTTAACATTTTTAAAACAACAAAAATTAATAAAAATCAACTTATCAAATTATAATTTCAGAGAAAATTTTGTTTCTGATCATCAAACTTATTTACGTTTACAAGAAATAATCCAAAGTACATCATCATTCTCATTGTTTCCACGGCAGTCCACAAAAATTTAATTCTTTCTTTTTATTCTTTTTCCATTACAACATTTTGCACCAGCGTTTGAAGCTTTGAATTTTAAGGGTATACATTTTCTTGCTACATATATATAATGAGTATGTGTGTGCGTGTGGTGTGCGTGTGCGTGTGTGTGTGCGTGTGTGTGCGCGTGCGCGTGTGTGTGTGGTGAGTGTTTGTGTAATTATTATAGTTAGGTGGTCGATAGTGGAATAGAAATGACATATTTTTAGATAAAAAAAACGATTCCAAAATTTTAGGAAATAAAAGTTTATTTGATTTCATAGAAGATAGCGTGTAAACTCTAAAAAAATATCTAACAATGCAAATGACATGAAGTTTAAAAACATAAAAAGTTTTGATGGAAGCGATAGGAATGATCTAGCTATCTAGACATGGAAGAAATAATTTTTGAAGAATGAGAATGAATAAAGGTTGCCAAAGTGCTCCTAAATAAAAACAGAAGAGAGCTGCTGTTTTTTATACACATTTGAATCAAACGTTGAATTGAGAAATGAAATTTTTCTAGATTCTTTGTCTGTTTTGTTGAGGGGAAAGATTACTTTCATCAATTTTATAACCAGATTAATTAATTTTTTACAAGTGTTAATTTTAGTTTTGGCGACCATCATTTCAGTGACAACCCCACCATCCTAATTATCGTAAACACAATTGCCATAATTATAATTACCATAATTATAACAATTATAGTCGTCGTAATTGTGAAGAATGTCCACTGGATGATGAATAACGCGTGGTAACTGTTGTCAGTCGGAGATAATAATCATCCTCCCATCATCAGCAGCAGACGCATTCGCACGATGATTTCCCTCGAGTTTCCAGAAGAACAACAAACAATACCACCACCATCCTCGTTACCAACAACTCGCACATACACAGATATCTATTTATTCATTTGTTTTACATATTCATTTATTTATTTATCCATTCACCAATCCATTTCTAGGCAATAACGTAATATTGTTGTTGGTGCAATTTTTTTATTTGTAGCTTGCATGTTGGGTTTAGTGACGTCATTGAGAAACTTTATTGTATTCTACAGTGTCGTTGATCGTCGTGATATTAATTTTTATTATTAATACCAATACTATTTCCAGTTGTGTTAATCGTATCTTTCAAATAATTCGAGTAAATAATAATCATTCAATCAGATCAAAGAGTTAGTATAAAATAAATTTATAGGCCAAGAACTAGGATATTATAAAACAATGAAGGCATCTGTATTTAAAAGTTGTCAATTTAGATTTTTTTGGCTGTGATAACAGTTTTCATCCAAATGGTGTTTTTACCATTTATACCAACCACATTAAATGAAAGTTTTACTATAATTATTACCAAATTATTGTCTGCTTATTCTATTCTATTGCTCATCAATCTATCTATCTATACATCCATCTATCTACATATCTAACCATCCAACCAACCAACCATAACATTTGGAAAGGTAATGGTCTCTTTATTGAATAACTTGCTTTCTATCATAGTGTGACGAACGCAAAAGAATCTTGAAAAGTTTTAAACAGCAAAGATGAGTCAGTAATAAACTTGTAAGTGTGATAATTTATAACGACAGGCAATCCTGTCTGCTGAATAATTGATTGAAGACCAATGCCTCTAGAAAAAGCTATCAGTCACATTAATACAACAACAGCACGACTAATAAACGAGACAACGTACAAAGTTATGATAACGTCGTCGTCTGATCAACAACACAGGTCAATTTCATTTGAAACTAATCCAAATTATTAAATTATCCAAACGTGGAAACACTTTACATCGTAATGTGAGACAAGAGACCTGAGACCTGAGGCCTGAGACTCCAACGCTAATTGAGTCGCAATAAAAACAAGAAACTTCATTTTTCACACCCAGTATCTTATTTCTTCATTTTATTTGCATAAAAAAATGTAACAGAACAAAACTTTTGCAAAATAATAAATTACCAGCCATCCTTGAGTTTCACTAAAATGTCAAAGGTAGGAGGCGAGTGGGAAAAATAAAAATGTGTAATTCCTTGATGTCCAGATGTTTCTTATTTTACGCGGCAGCTGGGATGGGAGCAAATCTTGTAAAAAAAATTATATGAAGCGATGTGAAGACGTGTAAGTTTCTTTTTAAAAAAATCCCTTAATAAAAAATATTGTGTTGGTCAGTTTGAGGAAAACGTTTACAATCGTTTGCATGTTCAGTACGTACACACACGCACGTCAAATATTCTCTTGCCTGCTTGAGATTAATGTTTGTCATTGACATTTGTGACCCAGGTTGTTTTCGAACTCTGTCATGTGCGCTTCAACCTTGCTAGACCGTCAGAATTTATAACGCTTCGTAATGTTTCAAAAATTTGTATAATATTAAAGTTGGTTTTACACACTTTTCTATTTTTATGATGGAAGTTTCATTCCACCAAACCTTCGTAAGAGACCTAGCGCAAAATTAATTTTTATTTCTTTCCCCAAAGTTCAAACCTGGTTTGAAAAATAATAAAACTAATAATTTCAAATATTTCGACTCATAAAATTTGAAGTAATTATATGAAAATAAATTCTAACAAAATTTCTTTACCTAAGAAAAAAAAATAAAATTTTTATAGAATTAATTAACATTAACATTTTCCCTATTTATTTTCAAGACAAATTCAACATTTTCAGCTATGGAAAACAAATAAAAAATGTTTCGTTCGTAGTAAACATTTTTATAATCTATGATGTGATGATGATGATGATGATGATGATGATGATGATGATTAAGAGGAAGAGTAGAAGGAAGTGATGACGTCAAGATATTCCATTTGAGTCAACATCGCATAAATAAAGCAAAAACTAACTCTCTCAACATGTGAATAATCAAACGTGAAAATGTTTGATTACATTTCATTGCTAAAAAGTTTCATGAATAAATAAAGAATAGTTACGTGTTCACGCACCTCAGATGCAAACCAAATCAACTGAAGTGACTATCATACTCCTATCGTGATCTGCAAGTACAACAAACATAACCAAAAGCATTTACTTCGTACACACATTGTACACGTACGTACAACGAATCCGTTTGTATAACAGACATGCACGTATAAAAAAATACACAGAAATGAGAGTCAAGCAAATGTGTAAGAACAACAAACATGGACCTACAATGTACATGCATGCAATTGTATAAAAAAAGATGCATGCGCATACAGTGTACAAACATCCACGTACAACCTACGAAAACATGTACGTACTACAAACAAGCACATACAAGGTTCTGTACATACATGCAACTATGTAAAAAAAAAAAGAATGGTAGCGGTATTGAAATGAGCTTGCGATGCTTCAGTGCATTCAGAGCAAAACATGATACATAAGATTTTACATCTTCATCATTACCAAACAACAATTTTTTGTTTATTCCATTTATTATGAAAAATTTTAACATTAAAGTTGTTTCGGAACTATCAGACGATGAATTTACGATGCAATTAGAAAAACTGGAACCAACTGGCTCTGAGAAAATATTAACGTAGTTTGCCCTCAAATATTTCAAAACATCCATTTTTGCAATAGTCAAAAAAGTGAGAAAACATGAAAAAAATTGTTTGATTTGAAATTTAACATTTCCGTTGAAATGAAATTCAACATTTCCATTAAGACGGGTTCAGATAAAATTCAAATCGAACAAATTATAATTTTAAAATTGAATAAAACATTACCAAAAAATCTTCATATAAAAAAATTTTGTTTTTTCGTTGATTGTGAACGGCAAGGAAGAAAAGAAAGAACAAGAAAGGAAGCAATAGAAAAATATGTAGAGGAGGAAATATGAATCGAGTTAACCCAGCAATTGATTGAGAACGTGCCGCCATACAAGCGTATGTCACTTGCAGATTCTCCCAACTTGAACCTATGCACTAATGCATATGTATAGATTTCTCTACTTTTAATTTCAGTTTTGGTTGAAAAAATAAACAAACTGTTTAATAATAATTAATTGAAACTAACAATCAGCTATTCATACCGTTAGCGTCATCATCTGAGCCGCTATAAACCTGAGCGTTGTTCACTCAGCTACCAATTTTAGTCATTCTCATTAAAATGTTTAATAATTTCTTATCATTATCATCATCTGGCGGACATTAATATTTTATTCAATATAATTTCATAATTTCCATCATAGAGCAACTTTCGAATTAGGAATTTTGCGAATCGTGTTAGAAAACCAGAGGAAGCATCTAATCTTAGTATGGGATTAAATGTAAGTGATCAAGACAACGTGCTGCCGCAGGATAATTAACATCGATGATGATTGATGAGGAGTACAAGTTCGGTGCAGGCTGGTACACTTTTAAGGTTGGCCAAGAAACTGTTGATAAGATATAATATCAAACAGTTTTCACTGAAACTTCACGCTGTCAATAAGCAAAATTATTTCTCAAAATATTTAACAAAAGCAATGATTAAACTACAATAATTTGCATTAAACATCACAAACAACTCAAATCTCAACGACTTGTAAAAGATCTCGAACTCAGCTTTAAAGAACTTTTTTGTAGTAAGAATAGATGCTTCTCTGTAGGAAGACATCTTTTGAAGCACCTATCTCCATGCGCCTAAGCATCTATTTTTAAAAGAAAAACATTCCAAAGTATTTCTCCGAGGTACAAACAAGCACATGACGGTTTCATGAATAATAACATTGTGTAGCGCAACATAATGCTAGCACGAAGTGGTCGCGGACAAAATTAATAAGACGATGGACAAACAGCGTGGAGGCAAAAATTCAATAAAGGTGCCGACATGGTAGATTCTACACGAAGACAAACATGTCGGTCGTCAGCAGCCTGCTTGTCTCTCACTCCTTCTCCTACGTGCTAGTGTTGCTTGCCTATTTTAAACTGCAAATCTCAAAATCATTTAACAAGTTTGTATGTGATGTTGTTGGTTGTGTTCCGTATAAACAAGCTACAAATCGTCCAAGTTAGCCACACAAACTACAACAAGCATTACTAAACAAAAATGAATACATACATTATTTAGAAATATGTTTCATATTCAGTAATATACATTTTATCTGCAATCAAAAAGGTTGTTGAACTTGAAATGCAAAGTAACAGAAAGCATGAATGACGTGGAGGATGGCATGCACAATGAATGAACAGTCGGGTGTTGTTCTGACACGTTACAATTACATTTTTTGTAAGAAGGAATTTGATCGAGAAATTATTGAAAATCTTAATTTACATTTTAAACAATCATAGGCAAGGACCAATTTTAATAATTTTCCATGTTTTAAAAATCGGTTTCAGTATGCATCCCGCAATGAACAGTTAAATATTATTAATCTAGGCCTTCAAACCTAACTGATCTTTATCTTCATTGATATTTTTTCATATTTATTTATTTATTAAATAAAAAGTTTTGAATACAAAAAGTTTTCTATTAAACTCGATCAAAATGATTATATTTATTCGTCTGTCTTTTCAAAGTTTTTTTGAACAAGTACATTTGTATGTATAGAGTGTGTTTGTTTGTATGCATGTGTGTAAATGTATGTGTGAATTTCTGTGTGAATGGGTAAACGAATTTGTGCGTGTGTGAATTTGTGTGTAAATTTCTGTGTGGTGTGTGAGTGTGACTATGGTGGCGAACATCTTCCGATATCACTTATAGGATGTCCGAGATTATCATAGTAAACGTCGCCTGCCTGCCTGCCTCCTTTCCCGTTACGTTGTTTTTTTTTATTCAAATTCATGTCCTGCAAATCCTAAAACCAAAACCTATTTTGCCATAAAGAATTTTTTCCGTGCTCAACTTTTATGAACGTAGACGGTGCATTGTAAATTGTCGATAAAAATTTATGGGCTAAACGTAAATATACAATGTTATTCAAGTTGAACCGTGGCAATATAATAGGAGTTTTTTTTATTTAAAAAATATTATGTTACCTTTTTGATGCAGTATACAATTTACGTCTTAATAAAATTTATCTTTAATTTATTGAGCTCAGTTTAACCTCTCACAACAAGCATATTCATCGGTTTTATTCTACTAACTACGCAGACCATGAGAACTTTTCATTAAACACATTTTTCCAAAACAATAGCGGCAAAGATAATTCTATTTAACTTTTTTCTATTGATTTAAACTGTCAATATATTGAAAGATGTCTCCGTAATATTATTCGCGTATATTTCTTTAAAACCGACAGGCTTTCTAATGTGACTTCTGGTCAATTTTGAACATTTGTTAATAAATTTGTATAATATTAATGACAAAGGTTGGATCAATAATTTCGTTCTGACCAACAATCCAGGTGCAAAAGCCCAAGAACTCATCATAAAATTTACAATAATTAAGACATTATATATATATAACTTAATTTTGTACAAAGTTTAAAATATATTTTATTTGAGCCATAATGAATGTTTGTCAAATATGTAAATAATTTGAATTGGAAAAGTGATCACAAAAATTGAAATTGGAGAGTAACTGTAATAATATAGAAAATAACAACAGCTTCGGCATTTCAATTTCAAGTAAGAAGATGAAAGAAACATTTGACTAACGTTATTAATGCCAAGTTGTCACTATGCTATCCGACTACAAAGAAATTTAACGGCTGACGACTCCGCGGCAGTGAACGAATTAATTAATTAATAAATCAGTTTAATCAAAAATATCAGTAAAATTAATCAGTTATATCAGCACAAAATTGCCGATAAAGATGAAGATGATGACGATGATGACTAGGTTGACAATGACGACGACGACGACGACGACGATGACGATGAAGACAACGTTAATTTAAAATAACAAACGGATGAATCTCTAAAGCGAACTGGAGGCAATATTCATTTAGTAACTTGAATATCCATAGGACGGACAAACGATTGATGAATGATGGCGCGTCCGGGAACCTCTCAACGAACGAACGTATGTATTTCAGCACGCATGTTTGCACGCAGTCCTGCCTCCACATATTACTATACGCCCTATATATACATGTATACACAAATATGTTGTATATACATAATTATATATATATATATATATATATACATATATATATTAAAATGCTTCAATCTATGTATGTACTGTACAGTAGTGCATACATGAGTGTATAATTGTATGACTATCCATTATTTATGTAATGCATAGTTTATGCGTGTGAGTGAATGAAAATGAGTACAGAAGCGTGGGTGTATGTATGTCTACGTATTTATGTATGTATGTATGTATGTATGTATGTATGTATGTATGTATGTATGTATGTATGTGTGTGTGTGTGTGTGTGTATGTGTGTGTGTGTGTGTGTGTGTGTGTGTGTGTGTGTGTGTGTATGTATGTATATATGTATGTATGTATACAAGATGTATGCAAGATGTTTCCAAAACATCGCGTGTGTGTGCCTCTCTCTGTGTGTCTCTGTGTGTGTTTAGCGTACTCTTCAAAAGTTTGTATGCTTGCCTACCTTTTATGTGCGTCAATAAAATTAACAATGAGCTGCTGTAGTAGTGCAGCTGTTTTCATTCAGTTTAGCAGGAAAACTAATCCATCGAATGAGGCGCGAATTGATTCGAAGTATAAAAAAGTGATTTAGGTTTATAGTAATGTTGCACCATTTAACTAACACTGCAATATGTTGTTGTTTCTCCATCGGCAACGTGTTTTCGGATTATAACACTTTACAATTATACTCTATTATTAATATTGTTTTTTTTTATTATAACAATGTTTTTTATTGTCGTTTTAATCACAATTTAGACTTTTTATTATCTCTAATCTTCGCTATTATCAAATAATTTGAAGCAAGTATTTTAACTGATTTTTTCAATATTCATATTAAAACTCGTATGTCGTTATAACTATAATAATAATGATGATGACGATGACGATAATGATGATGGCAATGATGACGACGATAATGATGATGACGTTAATGATGATGGCGACGATAACGATGATATTGACTTGCGCAACATAATGAAGGAATGAGTTGACGATGCCATCCTGGCGTTCATCCAGGCAGTTCAATCTACTAAGTTGTTTGCCATTGATGAATCAGCAGACTACGTACATTTAAAATCACATTTACTCAATGCATCCATCCATCCACCTACCTTGCAAGTAGATAGGTAGGTAGGTCGGTAGGTCGGTAGGTAGGTAGGTAGGTAGGTAGGTAGATAGGTAGGTAGGTAGGTAGGTAGGTAGGTAGGTAGGTAGGTAGGTAGGTAGGTAGGTAGGTAGGTAGGTAGGTAGGTAGGTAGGTAGGTAGGTAGGTAGGTAGGTAGGTAGGTAGGTAGGTAGGTAGGTAGGTAGGTAGGTAGGTAGGTAGGTAGGTAGGTAGGTAGGTAGGCAGGCAGGTAGGTAGGTAGGTTGGAAATATTTGAATAAAATATTCATTATAAATATTCAAATAAACAAGTTTATGTAAATTAAATATTTAAAAAAACATTATATAAACTTGTTTATTTAAGAGAGCTTTTCTAAAAAAATCTACACAAATTGAATCTAAAGATTTTTATGACAAAACTAAATTAAATGTACATACGACATACAAAACGAAGCACTCACAACCAGGTTACACATAGACGGTTATACATATAATATTAGTAGATGATGTAGTGAGTAAATGATTTGGCGTGTACACCGTACAGCATATTGTACAGCGCCCACTCTTGTACACTCACGTACGCAAGAAGACCGCACAGAAAGTGTTAACGCATCAATTGCCGATTGGTCAATAGTTGAAGGACTTTGAGTCTATACGTTCGTACGTATATGTGCACCTTTGTTTGTATGCTCTTCAGTACACTCTCGTGAAACATATGCTTTATATGTGTACACACATTTATATATATACACCAACATAGAACAAAAATCATATATATATATAAACTTTTTTTGGTTTTTCTATACCATTTTCTCTGTTCGAATTGATACGTTGTGTATGTGGCCAGATGATCAAGTATATATATATATATATATATATATATATATATATATATATATAAATGTTTATATATATATATATATATGTTGGTAATAGACCATAATTTCTACAATATTCTATAAATTCTACCGAACATTCGGTAGAATTTATAGAATATTGTAAAAATATATATATATATATATATATATATATACACTGTGTCTCTACAATGTTAATTCTTCGTTTGTTTTATGTAATTAATTAACGGTCATTTAATTAGTTATTACGGTCCTACATATATTTATTTATCCATGCAGATGATTATGCATATAATAAAAGAATATGACGTAGTAATTATCAGCGTTATCAATTAAACTACTTGCAAGACCGGCTGTTGTGGGTGAGGTTTAACTAACAGTCTCGAACTTTATAATGATGAAACGATTATTCGGAACACTTCCATTGCAGTTGTATGATAATCTAAATTATTTATCATCCAACAACAACAACTATCTCCAATCCAACTTTCAAGAAAACATTCTGTTTCTATTAAGTGTGGCAATTCAGTTCATCTAATCTTAATATATAAAAACTTTGGGATCGTCGGATTTATTCAGTGCACAGTTGAACATTGCTCAGACATGATCATGAATATTTAAACAAAAATTACATTTTCGATTTATTTTAATAATCATTTATCCAATGTATATATGTATGTATGTATGTATGTATGTATGTATGTATGTATGTATGTATGTATGTATGTATGTATGTATGTATGTATGTATGTATGTATGTATGTATGTA